>NC_051848.1:44316313-44612821 GCF_002237135.1 Teleopsis dalmanni
CTACTAACTGGTGACAGATTGCCACTAATCGAACTACCTGCTGAAGGCTGCTAACGAAGCCAAACCCGACTTACGTCTGTAATTGGCAACTAAGTAGGTCAGGTGAGGTTAGGTTAGGTTAGGTTAGGTTAGGTTAGGTTAGTTCTTAGAATATTACATAGAAACTGAATAAACTTAGTCTTGTAAAAGGATCAAATTTTTAATCCATACGAAATTTGGCGTTAATTATTACAATTTTAGATAGAAATTGTAATAATTTGGTTTTTGCTAAGGGATTATAATTTTATTTATACGTATGTTAGATCATGTATGTTCTTTATTTATTTATTTGTGAGCTAACACTAAAAAAAAAAATTAATTTTAAAGTGAACTTAGAATAAAGTACTAGACTACCAACTCCTACTCAGGTTCGCTATGAAAAAATGAATGTATGTTAATTATTATAGAAGTCGATAAAAACTATATCATTTTGTGTCTTGCCAAAAGCGCATATTTTTGATCCATATAAATGTTGGGGTTACCCGACAACTAGTTTTTTATAATATAAATATAATATTATATTTATATAGTATATATATATTATATTATATATTATATTATATATTATATTATATAATATTATTATATAGTATTACATAAAAACTGAATGAATTAAATTTTGCTTGTTTTGTTTATTGTGTATTTCAGATCTCTACGAATGTCGGACTCTGCCGTTGATTTATTATTACAATCTTGCTAAGAAATTATATTTTTGCCCCTACGACTGTCGAGGGTTAATTATTACAATACGAAATAAAAACTGTGTCAATTTAATTTTGCTAAGCAATCGTACCTATATCGAATATCAGGCTCAGCTGACTGTCAAATATTAAAATATAAGATGAAAACTGTATCAATATGATCAATATTTTTGATCCATACGAATGTCAGTGTCACCCGATGCTTAGTTATTATTAAATAGTATTAGATAGAAATTATATGAATTTAATTTTATTAAGGGGTCATATTTTTAATGCATATAAATGTCGGGATCACCTGTTGGCTAGTTATTATAATACTAGATAGAAAATTGAATGCCGGGTGCAACCAAAAGTTATTTATTATAATCTTAGATAAAAACTATAACAATTTGATCTTACTAACGGTTTATATTTTTTATTCTTATACTTCTCTGAAGGACCGGACGTGTGTATGAAGTGAAACACTTAACAGTTCCTGAATTTTTAAGGTTATCTTCAACGAGCAAGGCTCAATGGCTTTATAAATCTTTTTAATGAACTTAACATAACAAAAAATGTTAAAAGCTAATTAAAAGTTTATTCAATATTTGCATTTGTCAGATTTGAGAAAACTTTATGGATGTGTCAATTTCAAATGACATTCTATTCGTGGTTATTTCAGAATTTGGAAATGTATTCATTTAATTGCATTCGAAGACGATTTCCAAATTAATTCTGTGTTGCAATTTATTCCTTCATTAATATGTTTACCCACAAGAAGGTGGTTCCATGTCGGTTCCATGTCTGAAACGACCTCAAGCAATTTAAATTTTTGACATTTGTTTAAATAAATCTAACTGCATTAATCTGGGCTGTGGCAATTTGAAAATTGAGACTAAAATTTCTATAATTATTAATGGGCAGGCACGCTTGGCAGACGGGACTGAAACCGACGTCCAATTTCTGCTTGGCAACAACTGTCGCCCTGTCGCCTACAGTAGTGCAGAAGCAACCGCTGAACGAGTATTGCTGGGCTGCGTCAGTCTGCGTCAGTCTGCGTCAGTCAGTGCGCCTAATTTGAAACTTGAGAACGAGTTTTCTGTTATGCATCATTAATGTTACATGTGGAATAAAACAAGCACAAATTAAAATACAGAGCTGTTACGATTTATAGTAAGTGAGTATGTATGTATGTGTTTGTGTGTACATGTGTGTGTGTGATGCAAATGCTGTCATATATAAATTCAACTGGATCTGTGTGTAAGAATGTGTTGACGTCATTGTTGCTGCTTTGTTGCTACTTTGTTGCTGTTGCTTGTATTGTTTGTTACTGGCGTTCCTGGTGCTGTTGAAATGTAATGACAATAATGTAATGACTTGCCTGAGATATGAAACATTTTGAAGTTGTCATAATAAAAACAGAAACATAAACAATTTAACTTGAAGCACTGATAACATAGGGAAAACAAAGCCGCCTAAACCATAGAACAAGTCAACAGTCATGATAACAAGAATAGTAGCCATTTTGAGTGCTGACAACAACCTTTGGTGGCAGAGGGAAATAAATTTTTATGATTTTCCTCGTTTTTAAAGGAACTAATTACGAACTAAAAACACATATAACCATAAAATCTGATCCACAAACTCAATTCCGCCGCACATTCTTTGTTAAACAGAATAACAGAATAATCCATAAAAATAGCAACAACAGGCAACAACAGACAACAGCGACAGTAACAGTAACAGCGACAGCAACAGCAACAGCCACCAGCCACAGCAATAAAGTTGTTTCGTTTAATTTAATAATAGAAAATCATTTGAAGACACAAAGCGGAAAGCCGAGAGCCGAGAGGGGAGAGCGGAAAGCATACAAAAAACAAAAGGGAAACATACGCAAGAAAATAAAATAGCAAAAGGAAAGAAGTGATTTTAATTTATTTACTTTTTTAAATGCTTTAAAGGTAAAACTGAAAAATTGTGTGTTTGCACTTCACATCCAACCACGCTCGAAACCGTTTTATTTGCATTTCTTATAAGTGTTTGTATTGGTGGTGTTGGTTGAGCAGCGCTCTAGCCATTTCATATGATACACATACACACATCTACGTGTTGCATACACACATACGCCCTTGCATCGACGACGAATTCATATGATGATAGTCAGAGTAACACACAGACAGACGTAAACTTACACACCACAATATGTATCCAAACCACTAAAATCTTGATTTGCTGCTGAACGCAGAACAAACAGAATTGTTTGGGCTTTTGTATAATATGCATCGTACATATTTGTGTGTGTGTGTATGTGTGTGTGTGTATATATATACGAACGAGTATGTGAAACAAGTATGAACGAGTGTGTTTGCTTGTGAGACTGTGTGTATACGCAAACACATATAAATATACAGTGATAGGAGCAGAGCAGCGTATGTGCTACGCAATATTTGATACAGAAATCGCTTTGTTTGGAAATCTGTAAATGTAAATTCACCAACTTCACGAACAGTCACATACACACCATACACACAAGCATCGCTCACACACACACATACACACACACACCAACATACATACAATTACTTTCCCAGCCGCATTTAGGGTAGCCATAAGTGCATTAGTACAATAAATTGCAATTAGCACATGTTTACTCTGATGATACCAAAGCTTTAATTCTTGTTGAAATGAGGATATTGTTGAATTAGTGAAATTAAAAATAATCCTTTTCTATTTCTTTATTCTCACTTAATTCTCCTGTTTCTTTCCTTTCCTTCCTTGCTATGCTATTTTCAAAAGTCGTAGAAAAGAAAGAGTTCGATTGCAATGCGGGTTTATTTTAAAACAAAATATTTAAAGAAACGATAGGAATTATTTTATTAAATTTATTGCTGCTATCGAAGGATATTTTTTTATTATTCTAACGGTAAATTTACCGCTGCACCGAGATATATTAAAAAAAATTTTTTTTTCTTTGTATTATTAAACTTTATTTACAATCTATTAACAAAAGATACTAAGCAAATGGGTCAATTATTATTTAACCCACCAGTTATTATTTAACGGTAAATTTACCCCTGCACCGAAACAATTATTGCATATTAAAATCTTTTTTTTTGTATTAATAAACTTCATTTGCAATCTATTAACAAAAGATATTAAGCAAATGGGATCAGTTATTATTTAACCCATCAGTTACTATTTAACGGTAAATTTACGCAGCACCGAAAAAATTATTGTATATTAAAATCTTTTTTTTTTTGTATTAATAAACTTCATTTGCAATCTATTACCAACAGATATTAAGCAAATGGGATCAGTTATTATTTAACCCATCAGTTATTATTTAACGGTAAGTTTACCGCTGCACCGGAACAATTACTGCATATCAAAAACATTTTTTTCTTCATATTATTAAACTTTATTTACAATCTATTAACAAAAGATATTAAACAAATGGGATCAGTTATTATTTAACCCATCAGTTATTATTTAACGGAACAATTACTGCATATTAAAAACATTTTTTTTCTTCATATTATTAAACTTTATTTATAATCTTTTCACATATGACAGAATCAAAATTAGCGGATTAAAATTTGGTGTTTTCCGATAGTCATCAAATGATGTTTTCTTCAAACTTGAGATGAGCTTTATTTTTAATGTATTTGAAATTTAATCGGCTCACCGGAACCTTCAAATTTCAACCCAAACATGATCAACTTTTTCATTTTGTTCAATATCTTGAAAACTATAATAAGTACTAACTAAACTTTAATAAATACGGTAATCGAAATGCTTGTACTGTACCAGTAAGGATCCAAATATTTCTAATATTTTGCTTACTACCACACACGTCCCCCATACAAAAATTACACAACCAATTTTTTATTATTTTTAAAAAAAATTGTTTGCTTCTCTTAAGCTATATACATTTATTACGTGTAAAATGATGTAACTTTACACAATAAATGATCATGACCTATTGATATTATCTGCCTATTTATTTTTGAGTTATACACAATTTTATATTATTTTAGCGAAAAAAGTCGAAATAGAAAAACATTGTAATATGTTATAAGAAAAGTAAGCCAGTTCCCAAATAGAAACTAACTCTACAGAGCTAAAGTCTCTTAAAACACTACTGAATAAAAAAGACCAACCACTACATGATTGTTTAAATAAGTTACCACCTACTTTTTTTCAATTTATTAATTAATAATAATTATTATTATTAATTTATAATTAATAGTAATTAATGCATTCACGATCATTAGCCATGCTCCATGATCTCCACGATTTAAATTGGTTAGATCAAGTTTGCAAAAAGTCATCCATCCTTCATGTTAAATCATTGTAAGGTTATTGTTATCACTGATTTTTTTTTTTTTGATATCACAAAAGTTCCGACATATATATTGAGTAGGTAAAAATAAAATTAGAAATACTTTTGTCCAAAAAAAACAAGTTATCGTTTACATTGTCATAAAAATATATTCGAAATAAAATATCAGTATCAGGACAGACAAATAGATTCACATATATACATTATAGTCAATCCTTTAAATGGATTTCCCAATAACAGATAAATATATTAAGTGCTATCAGACTTCTACTTAATTAAACACCAAATATTTCAACAACAACCCCTGCAGTAATAAAACATATAAATAACGTTTGAAATATTTTAGTTATCTTTAATTTAAAGGGTTTGTTTAACATCTCCAATGCCATATCGACTTCGTGGGCCACTAATTTGAAACTTCTAAAAAGAACAGCTCCTTAAATTTTATTGTTCACCGAATTTGGAACTAAACAATATAAAATGCCTAATAATATTCCACATTGTTACCCGAATCCAATTATAGTATTCTACCGATAAAGTGGACGAAGACTCTTTAGTAACCAGTTTGCTTTCTACTGAAATAATCAGATGTGTTCACAATTTGTTACCATTTCTATTCTTCACTTTCTTTAAACTTTCTCCAAATAAATACCAATACCGATATATCTCATCTTATCTTAATTATCTCACAAACAGGATGGCTTTTATTAACATCACCACCCATCTTAGACCGTTTAAAAATTAAACTTAAATGCAAATTCTCAAAACCCCAAACGCCTTAAGGAAAGATCAAAAAGTTGAGTCTTTTTGTTTTATTAAATTTTATTAATAGCCCTACTCCATCAGGAGTACTTCATCAGCATATACTTATTACAAAGAGTTTTCAACCACTTTTATCTCCGGTTTCAATTGTTATCGATCTTCAGGTGTTCCTCTGTATCTGTTGTCTTGAGTAATCCATTGAAATGTTGCAAGGCATACAGCTTTCATTATATAGTTTCGAGGACTGCATTTAAGTCAAATATATTTACGACGCCTGACTTGTTTGTTGATATCATCTTAATTTGAAATTTTACGTATTTACCAAATTCTCAGAATATAACGCAGGCATCTGTTAGTAAAGTTTTGAAGTTTTATTTTATAAAAGGAGCGCGAAACAAAAATTCAGCCAAAACGAAGGTAGTGAAGTCCATTTTTGTCAAGATATGTCCCCTCTGTAAAAGAATGAGTGTACATGTCACTCTCTATTAAATAAATCAAAAAAAAATTAAGAACGCTTCATAAAACAGTTTGTGAGGCGTTTTCAGTCTTGAAAAAAGATGACTCGATGGATCAACCACCGCGTAATCAGGCTAATACCTGTCGCGTACAAATTCCTTTCAAATGTATTGTGTGATAGGTTGATGCCACATGCTAACTCACTGATTGGGCCTTATCAGTAAGGTTTTCGATCTGTCCGCTTTACCATTGACGAAATATTCACACTGCGACGAATACTGGAAAAAGCCCTCGAACACGACATGAACACCCACACCACCTTTTTGTCGATTAAAGACCAGCTTTCGATAGCCCCATAAGGGATTGTGGTTACGCCGCAATATCTGAGCTCGGTTCCCTGCAAAGTTAATATGACTCTGCAGAATGACATTGAGCAATACCCGTATCTCCGTCAAGCTAGGATTGAGTCCCTTCGAACCTTTTGATTCAAAGGGTGCTTCAAAGTGCTTCATTATCATGTGATCTTTTCAATTTCGTAATGAAAGTGATCATGCGCAGGACTGGCGTTCATCGTAATGGAAAAAGATATTTGAAACTGTAATTGGAGGAAGAAGGCGAAGAGATAGACCGTGACTCCAGTTCAGTGATCACGTTGGGAAAGCACTAATCGGACTTGATGTACGAGATTGGAGAAAGCGCGCAAGTTATATATGTTCTTTGCCTCTTTCTTAAACTAGTTTATTTAAGAGAAACGACTAAAGCTTTTGCGCTCTCGAAGCTTTACTCATAACTCATAGTTTAAGCTATAGTTCACAAGAAATCAAGATTCTTATGATTAAATTCAAGTCTTTAGACTAGCTCAATTAATAAATATGTAGTTTTATGAATTATAATTCTAAAACAATATAATTATATCACTCGCACGCAACAGAGGTGCCTGCAGAAACATGCTGAAACCCGGTAGTGGGTTGTTAGCGCCAAATAAATGTAAAAGATAAAATTAGTATCACTATTCTATTAAATAAGAATAAACCATTATATCAAAAAAAAACCAATACGAAAACAAAACTGCTGCTGCGACGACCGACTTGACAACTTTACGACTGCTCTCTTCAACGTCATCAACTTAACTGCCTGTCCTGCTATCGCCAAGGTTGCCATATGTGTCCATTTCACATAAATAGGTAAGAGACGCTTTCAGTTCATAAAACTTGTTTGTCCGACATATTTATATGAAAATTAATTAAATTTTTGTCGAAACCTGTATCGTATCTGCCTAAAAAATCAAAATGCACGCTTTAAGCTTAAGAAATCGGTTTAAGAAAATATTGTAAAATTTTCCATAGAACGGGTTGTGAGATATATTCACCCGAATTATGTAAAAATAACAAAAATACATAACATAATGATTGCATTAAATGATTGATTAATAAATACGAATCTTATATCATATATGTAATTTCCTTCAATACTTTACACCAATCTTCATGAGTTAAATACACCACATTGACAGTCTTCCAGTCCTTAAAAGCTGAAACAGTTCATTACTTTTAAATTACGAACCAAACACATTTCACTATTACGTTTCAATGTAATGGCTTGTCGTCCTTTAAAGTTTCTATTTCAGTTTTTTTTTGTTTTTTACACTTTACATTGAGAATCTATGGAAGTCGGAAGTAGAAATCTTTGATTAAAAATTGATTTGCATCAAAAAATAATGAAAAAACATTCAAATGGAATAACGCCCCAAATTGACTTTTATTTATCTAAATTTACTTATATGTTCGTTAAATGCAGCAGACAAATGAAAGGACCAGTGCAGCAAGGATTGACCAAGCATGGCCGGGATGTGTTTCAACATGCAATTTACTGAAGTACGAATAACAATGTGAGGCAATGCGTTCTAAAATATTGCTTACATACATGCAAATGCGAGTGAGACACTGGAGTAACTTTATATATTTAATAAAGAAATACACTTGTTCGAAATAAACTAATTTATATGCAAAATAAGTTTTCACCTTACTATCTACAGAATTGTGGAAGCAACACACATTGGAACACACCTGTGCCGAGCACACTACACACATTACACACGGATGGCCAAGTACACAAGAAATGTGATGAACTCATCTGTACGGCAACGGCAAGGATGTGTCTTCCACAAGAGTAATAAGTGATGTAATTTAGTTCTAAATTATTTGGTGGCAGCCTATGCATATTGCCTATATTTATATGTAAATTCAGTCCTCAATAATTAAACATTCTGTACTACTAAACAGAGTGATAATACAAGATGCTGTATTAGTCCAACTCAGTGACTCCATTGAATGATACAATTTGACAGCTCCTTCTTCAATTTAGCTGGGGGTTTGAAAAATGCAACATAATCCTTGGGAAAATATTAGAGGGTTCACTTTAATTACAAGTTTATAATTCTTGAGCATTCACTTTAAGTTGTGTAATTAAAAAGATAGTAATTTATGCTAAAATACAAATTAAACTAAACTAAACTAAACAAAATAAATTCATTTTACTATAAAGTGATTATTTATACTTTCCTTAAAATAATTTATTTAACAGATATTTATTAATCGAATTAATTAAAAAAATAAAATAAACTTAAATACCGCCTTTTTGCGTTCTAGGCAAAGAAACTCTGTCTATTCTTTTGAACAACGCAGAGGAAAAAGAATGAAACCTCTATTGGAAAAAGGTACCAAGACTAACATAATCTAAAATGGTTTTAGGGATTTACAATCTAAAATGCGTTAAGGATCGCATAGAACAAACAAAGAATAACCTAAGGATTATAACGGGATTACTAACCGTTCACTGTAGATTGAATAATCATCTAACAAAATTAGAAATCCAATCCAATTCAGACTGAAAATACTGTAGAGAAGAAAGAGAAACTGCGTACCATGTGCTTGGGGTAGCACTGATGCCTAGCACTGATGCACAAGCGGAATAAACACCTAGGAGGGGATTTCATAAAACATATGGACTAAAGGCTAGAAAAAATAGGCTCTATACTGTCTTTCATTAAAGAAATAGGACTTGGAGAACAGTCTTAGGTCGCAGTGTACTCTTCCCTTTTCATAATAACAGTAACAAATACGCTACAAATTTTTAGAAAAGAACCGTATGCAATGACTCACACACCTTCAACCAAACATGATCAGGACAATTTTTAATAATTATATCTAATATAATTATAATTATCCAATCCTTCGCTAAACACCCAGTTCCATCTCCTTAAATCCTAGCTATTAATTCGTAGGCATAATGTGATAGTATGAAATATTTCTTCCTAATGAAATGAAAAAATTGGTTTTCGTCCAATAATTTCATTTATTTTTTTATATCAGGAGGGCGTCAATTCAAATCGACATCGACATCTATCTATGCTAACATATATTAGTTATAACATTGACAAATTTCGCTAGAAGAAGAGATTCCCCATTTAATATATACACCTAATAATGAATATAAGCTTTCATTTGCAACAGCTTTTTTTTTAAACATATTAAATATGACAGCCTTAAGAAATTCTTGTGTTTGTTGAAGAACCGATGGAATCAAAAAAAATTCTAGTTAATGTCTACCACGTATTCTAAGTTATTAACAATTTTATTACTAACCAACCGACTTAAGAATGGATAATGCTTTCAATTGCAATAGATCAAATGTTATAACTCCGACAGATTTTTGAATTAGCAGAGACACAGTGAACTCCTTAAGAATTGTGGCTATGAAGTTTTATGACGAAATAACTAATCAAAGAGTATATATGAGATATTCTTTTATTAATCGGACACATATCTGATCTCACCATTGAAATATTGGTTGATTTTTTTTTTATAAGCAACAGTGATCATATACTTTGGGAAGTATATTTGGGAAGTAAGTCGTGACCCTTCCGAAAGACTAATTATGCATTACACTCAATATTTTTATATTCGTAATTCTATTTACTGTATTATATTCTTGTAGATTTCTTGAAATTCATGTTAATTTCTTCATCACTATTGCTGGAGTCATCATGGGAAATATTGAAAATTTTAAATTCGTGATTTAAAAATAAAGATGTCACGAATATAAATTTATTTAATAAAATAACTTGTGAGAGAAGTGGAGTTCTAGAGAGTTTTATTTTTATATAGATTTTAATGATTAATTTAATTTAGAAATAAAAAGTAAAAATTTTTGGGGAAATTTGATTTATTGGTGTTACGGTGCGTATGAGTGACGTGCCAGGCACCTGATTAAATAATTTTTTTAAATACTTCTAATTTCAATACCTCATAGGAAGTATTTATTTTTTAAGTAAAAATTATTGGTTAATCCATATCAAGAATAAAAAATAAAAATTTTTCTGATATGTTCTTTTTTTGACTAAAAAAATTGTCAAATTAATTGATATTAAGTGAAAAATTAATTAATTTTTTAAAAGTACTTTTAAGAACAATATCGTTCTGAAATTTTTGAGTTTTATGCAATATTTTATTACATATCGAAATCAGAAATATTATATAAAAATATTTCTAGAGTATTCTTTAAAAACTAATTCATCGGATATATACTACGCAAATGCTTAATATGTTTTGCGGGAAAAAAAAAATTTTAATAAATTTCAAAATTCATTAAAACTTGAACATTTTTATTTCACAATAAAATTTAATATTGAATGTAAATAAAATATAAAAAATGATAAGTCTCGCTTAACATATAGAAAAAAATTTTTTTTTTGTAATATAACGGTTAATATCAATATTTAAATATAAACAATCTAAATTGTTTAAACTATTTCTTAAAAGTTTAATCAATTATCTTTAAAACGCAATAAATTTCAAGTATTTGTCATTTATGTAACCTGAGATATGGCCGTTTAAAAATTTGCCTACAATGCTAATTGTCAGAACCTTATGGATCCACATTTCTTTAGAAAAAAATTTCAGCCAAATCGGAGATTTTTTGCCAAAATTTGTGCGATTTGCAAAAGAATGACCCATATATGCTTTCTTTTAAAACATATTAAATATCATTACCTTGATAGATTTCAGATTTTTGCATTTGTATAAGATCTAATAGATTTAAAAAAATTAAGATATCATCGACTGCGCATTCCAAATGATTATCCATTTGATGTCAAAAGGATCATCATGATAATGGATATAGACTTTGTTTTGAAATGTAAAAAATTTTATAGTCTTGAGAGATTATTATATTTATAATGGATCTGATAGATTTCAAAAAAATCTAGCCATATTCTAAATGGTTACCCATTTTATATCAAAATAAAAAATTTGAACTTTTCTTTTAAAATATATTGCATATAATATGATGATCATGAAAGATTTTTATATTTATATAAGAACCAAGAAAGTCCAAAAAATATCTAACTGATAACGGTTATTCATATATTCTAAATTACTAATCATTCTATAACAAATGAAGCAGCGGGATCTTCCCTACTTAGATAATTTGTGATTAACTTAACTAATAAAATACAGTTCAGCTGAATTTTTTTGTTGTTGCTTTGAGTTCTTAGCTACTCCGTCTACCATATCAGTGCTATCAAAATAGTTAAATGCAAGTTTTCAGTACAGAATCACTTAATTCCTAGTAACAGGGTTTTTTCGACATTCTCTCTGAAAGCACTTTTAACAAATTGTTATAAATAAAATTTTTATTGTTGTCTTTTCATTTCTATTCGAACCCTTCTAACTTTTCTTTTCATCATATGACGCGTCACTTTTGGCAAAAAAATTAACATTTTTTAAAATTATCAAATACAGATTTTGCAGATTAATATTTTCTGAATATAGTAAACATTATAACAGATTATAGAACACGGCTGTCAGAAATAGATCGAGATTTAGGAGATTATAATATCATATATATTAAAAGATTATAGTACATAAAGTTGCATTTAAAACGTATGTTATGTGTTTAATAGTGCAGTTACCATAAATATATATCCCAATATTAACGTTATTAGTTCCAGAGATAAAATTTACGAAACAGTTCTATAGCTAAATGGTGTGGATGATAAAAAGTTTTTAATATTTTATGATTTTTAGGCTTTCAGATAGAATTTTATTGTCCCTTATGTTATCAACATGATTTACTTTGAAAGTGTTTAACGATTCCACAAATAGATGGCAGTGTACGCGTTGCCGAGAAATACTGCTAAGGTTAGTTTTTATTTATGCTTTATTCCTTTGTTATTTAATTCTACAGAAGAATTGTGTTTCAATTTAAATTAATTACACAATTCCGCTATAGAAATGCTGTCTCTTGCAGGTAAATTAGAAAAATGACTTAACTGTATTAAAATAAAAATTTTACTGGATACTTAGAGCAAAGTACAGAAAAAGACTATCAGATATTTACAATGCAATAGTGTAGATAACAGTGAAATCCTCCGTAGAGTTATTAGTCTTGTGGTATGCTTGCTCATGGCTCACAGCCGATTAAGGAACCATTTCAGAAGATTAAATCTTCCTTTTAATTATTCCTCTCGTAATGGTGGAGAGTACGATGAAAGTGCCTATTTGTGTCTCACCAGCGCATGTTGACCATCGCATGTTGACCATTTTACTATTTTAGAGACTTTCTTTTTTGAGAGTTTTGGTCAACTCTAAGGCCTTTCGATTAAAACCATTTTAAGTTTTGCCAAAGATTCACGCGGGTTTTAAAACCTCTAAGTTTTTACATATACTGTAAAACAATAGGCTAACAGGCTTAAGTGGTTTCTTTGCATCGCAGGCATAATCTAGTTGAGATAGTGTATATCAGTTACGCTGCAATCAATATAAGTAACTCTTAGAGAAAATTTATCTTTTAAATAATAAGATAAATCTTAAATGTAAATATCTCTTTAGGAAAACTTTTATTTTAAATAATAAGACACCCAATTTTTTTTCTGCAATTGCTTAATATAATCCATTTAATATTTTTATCGGATGCGTTCAGTAAAAGGCATAAAAATGCATTCATCCATACGTAATCATATAGAGATAGGAGTAATATTTGGAATATTTTGTTTTATTAGTTGAATTAAGGGATTGATTGTTTCAAAAAAAGTTTTAAAAACACAAATAGGACTCATTCTAAAAATGGGATTCGTTCACGTTTGATGTCATAAATAAAACTGAAAAACTGAATTTAGGTGCAAACAATAAAAAGAATCAAAAATGAATTTAGTAAAAACAATTCGATTGAAATTGAGTAAATGCTGCTGTAAATAATACGTTCAGTACCCACAGTTTCAGTTTCAGTTTCAATTTTTCGGAAGTTTTGCTATTCCATTGATGGATTTAATTGGTATTTGCCCAAATTGTTGAGGGAACATTTTCAATTTGGTGCAGTAAGTAAAGGAATTCTGTTTGCATTTCTTGTGAAATTGTTCTTCTTGAATTCGCAGTGTAATTTATGTGGGTTCACTACTTCGTACGTGTTTGTGTGTATCTAAACTCGTGTTTAGTCAGCAACTCAACTAGTGCATTTCACTCATAAAGGAAGTTTTTTGCCTTCTGCATACTCAGTGACAAAATAGCAAATCGTACATATCGTACAAATCGTACATTTCATACAAATCGTTGGAAATACAATTAAGAAATCAGAAATTTGTTCTTCTCTAACAAACAAACTTAATAAATTTTGTGAATTAAGTTTTGAATTTGTAAATCCGATCATTTGATTACTTGCCATTTTCATACGTGATTCCAAAGCAAAGCGCTTCACAACTTGCCCACTTGATAATCTCTAAAAAAATTATTTAAAAAAAAAGAGTATGAAATTAAATTTATTTAAATTGTAAGAATGTATATTCAAACAGAATGTGATGATATGCTAAGAAAGGGTGCAAACGTTAATCAGTTGCCATCCAGAGTCAACCGTACTCAATTCCAACTCTTACCTCCTCGATTGGTGCATTCTGGTAACCTGAGCAACCGAGAAAAAGATATGGTAACCAATCCTTGTAAGAATCTAGATTAGAGCTAACAAAAAAGGAAGCTCTCTTGAGGTCATTCCAGCATATCTGTGTTAATAGCTCATGAGAGTGTACATGACAAGGCAAAAGAGACGGTGTTCAACTTTATTGACTTTCTTCCTATTCGCCATGTTCGGCATGGCTACAAGCGGTCATCTGACTCTAAACGAACGGTTCACTATGTAAACACTATTTGCGTTTAGTCCTTGGACCCATCACATATTGACTTTTTGCAACAAATCTGTGTTCGAGCATGGACAATAACAATAACAGTCGGAGGCCCTATGTGAACACTCGCATATATATCATATATAAATATTTCTCCACAAATATATAAATATTTTTTTCAAATATGAATTCATTAATACTTACGATATGTCGTTAAAAATTTGCCTTTATTTCTATTCATAAAACTTCATAAAAATTTCTATTAGTTTTTAAATAAAAAATGCTCAATGAAAGATTTTCTACATAAATCTTCAAGTCTGACGGTATTATTATTCTCCAATTCCATATTGCCATTTTAGCTTTTATTTTCTTTAAAAAAAAAATTTTTTTTTTTTTTTGTTTCTTAGTTACTTTCTATGACTGTTTTCTTTTTTCTACAGTTTTAGTGCTGTAAGCTAGTACTTTAACCTTTGTTTATTATTTTATTATTTTTCTATAACAACTCTATAGTTATGAACTAACTAAATGATGAAGAGTTGAGCACAAGTTAGAAGCGTAAGTTACTATTTAAGTTGAGGAACCTGAATGAGTTGGTTAATTAGGAGTAAACTGGGTATTGAGGATTACTGTGACCACGATTGTAATAAGATTATTGTTTGATTTGTAACATTGAATACAGAACCATATACAAATTATTCAATTTATAATTTGGTTCATATATCGTTAAATTCAAAGTTGAATGTAAAGTATCACAGATCTTTAGTGCTTACTTTTAGTTGTTCCTATTCGAGTACATTCAACTCATAATCTAAATTGATGAGTTTTTCTACCAGCACTTTTTGAGAAATAATCATTTTAGAACCTTTTTCAAATTAATTTCAGCGACATAAATTATAATGGAATCATTTAAGTATTTAAGCAGCAATTTCTCTACATAATTTTCACATTTAACTTCACAGTTTTGAATGTTTATCTGCACTCATCAAAGTCTCAATTTGAACATTTACGGTCAAGTAATTAAGAAACACACCCCTTTACATCATAAAATCACAATTTTTTCTTAGTTGAATGTTTGATTTATTCAAGAATAAAGAAAAATCCTTTTACAACATCTTTGAAACCATCAGATACGTTTTCTGCCAATAAAAGCACAATTAAAAATTTTAGTTTTACAACTATTTTCATGACTGGTACTTCCAGCTTCGTTTAAAGAACTTCACATTTTTATCTTTTTATGCTAATAAAATGAACTTAAGTGGGAGGAAACTCCTTGGCTGCCCTCATAAAAAATTCATGTACATTCAAATTAGTTGTTGTGTCAATAATATCCTGGAATGTCAGATAAAGCTCTAATTACAAATGAAAATTTATGCAAATTTCGGTACATTTAAATTGGAGAAGTGTTAATGCACGTTGAATAGACGCAATTATTTTATAACAAAAGTTTTGCTTTTCAACTGATTTGAGTGAGCTTCGGTTGAAGATTCTTGTCTAACTGGCGCCGAGGGAATGCATCTGCAAACTGCTGATAAAACTCGTAGTTCCAGAGAAAAAATAAAGTCTTTGAAGATACGAGTTTAATAAAAACAATGCGAACTCATGTCAACAATAAAAGATTAGATTTAAATAAACTTAACGCCATTAAACCTTCAAATTTTGTACGAAGACTGCAAGGATATGTTGAAAGGATTCAACAAAAGACGGAAATGGCACACTGCAGGTGCAGAACATTATTCTCATATATTTATTTATTTATTTAAAAGCAGTGTGGATTAAATTTTTTACATTCAGTAAATAATTATTGATTAATACTAAATTTAGTTGTAGTTAAGATTTCATGCGGAAAAATTGCTTATAATTATTTATAAATTTAAAATAAAATAAATAATAAAATGTGTATGTAAATCATGCAATACATAATGACTCTACAAACAGAATACTATTGAAATTTAACAATTAAAAATAAAAAAAATATAAATGTAATTAATAATATAATATAATTATGTTTCCAACATAAACACAGCAATTAATTTGTTAAAAAAACTTTCACAGCAAATTAACAAAACTCAACTCAACAAAAATGTACGAACATAAAAAGTCAAGTACGGCTTTAGGTCAGTTCGTTAAGGAGCGTTGACTCTGAGCTTCAAATTCGGCAGAGCACGAGTTCAATGACTGATATTTACAGTCTCAAAAAATTATTTACAAATAATTAAATACAAAAACTATTTCCAAAACCAATAAAGATATTATAGGTATTTGGCAATACTCGAAACAGCTGTATGGTCAGCCAAAAATTCAATTAAATAAAATAATGTAGAAATGAATTTTTGTTATTGTAGTTCACTACATTTCGAAAACCATTCTATGAGAATAATAATAAAAAAATAAAAAAAAATTTCAAATTTTTAATTTACTAAAACTCTGGTGTTACATATCATCAAATATCCATCACATTTGGCCTTTGTTGAGTTATTTCGAATAATCAAAAAATTAAATTGTTCGAAAAGTAGTTAAAATAAGAAACAAAATTTTTTCAATACTTTACGAAGATCTCTTGACTAGAACACATACATTTTTCATTGACTTTTCATAAATAGTTTCAGCAACCAGAGATGTTATACGAGTGCTGTCTTTTAAGTATTTCGCCTAGCAATGAAGACACAGTGGGTCATCATTGAAAATGATTTTGTTTTTCGAAGTGTTCTCCAATAATTAACACACTTTTGCAATCAACTGAACAATTAACACACTTTTTTCGAAACAATTATGCCACTCTGAAGTTGGTATCTCCAAAATCAAAGTTTCGAATGTCTCAATGTCCTATTCGAAAGTAGAAAAACGCTTGCCACGTATTTTTATTTAATGTTTGGGGACACAAAAGAAATCAAGTCGGGCCTCTTAGATGGATGAGCCATCAACTAATTCAATATATTTTATTATTTTATTCTTATTAATTTTAGAATGTGTACATTAAAAATGACATTAATCTTTTATTTGAAGACTGTAATTTTCGCTTGAATGAAATAAAAGCCGCTTCATTTAAAATTCATATAGAATTTTATTTTTATTTTTTAGTCAAAAGATTAAAATAATTGCAAAGACGAAAAAACTTCCTAATTTTAAATTTACAATTAGTTTTAACCTAAAATAATTGTGCTTCTTTTTCAAACATTAAAATTTCATTAAAGTTGACGAGGCTATATTTAGTAATACCTCGATCAAAAAATGTGTGAAAGACAACATCCTTCCTAGTCAATCGATCAGCCAGGTCATCATCTGAAAATTTAAAGCGCATAAGAATAATTCTTTATTCATATTTAAAATTCAAAACATTTTTTACCTTGGGGACGATAATCAGTTAGTATGTAGACATATTTATCATGACAATCCCTTACCATATACTTATTAGCGAAGGATAGATCAACAACAGCTGGTAGAACAATACGTTTTCGTAAAAACAACATTTCACCCTGCGGTATAGGAAAAATGTTTTCCTTCCTCTGCATCGACAACAACACTTCTTGCGCATTCATGGTAATATTACGCTTAAGTCTCTCGATGAAACATCGTTGGTTTTTATAGTCCACAATTACGGTGTGATTTTTTCTGAAGTCATGATAAATTTGAGTAGATAGACTACCACTGACATCATAAACATTTATAACTGCTTGGACTCCCATACTAGCAGTTATATTAAATTGAATTTCTTCACGAAGGAAATATCCATAGGGATCAATTAAAGCATCAATTAAAGTTTCAATATATTGTGACGCTGTAACTGTCTTCCAGGTGGAATTCAAATCATCTGTTTGACTTAACACGTACGGAATTGATCCACTATAATTGTCATGGATGGGAATTGCACACAGAGCAAGATAATATTTATTATCATGCTTGTGATTAACCTTCAAATAAAATATGGAAGCGAGGAAAGAACCCGTCATTAAGGCAGCAAGAATAATAAATGTAGTCATAAAAATCTTTGCACGAAATCCGCTTTGTTGCTTATAGTATAATTCCTCGTGGCACAATTTATATGCATCATACCACTCTTGCTCATGTCCTTGGAGTAAACTATAGCGAGTGTTTGCCATACTAGTTGCGATCCTGTATTGTATTTATCCCAGAAGAATAAAATAGCAAAAAATTTAATCGGTTATTGAATTCTTCCAAACTTATTAAAATATACAAAATCTCACAATTTTCGAGGAGAAAAAAAATTAAACTGACTTGATACAAAAATTTATATTCATGTTTTTATTGCCGAAATTAAAAAACAAAAAATCATAGCCAACTAATATATCTCGTTTGTCTAATTTTTGATCTAATTTTTGTCTAATTTTTGATTTATGATCCGTAATCAAATAAATAAAATATAATAACTAATAACAGTCTGTTGAACAGTCTGACACTCTATCAAGATTACGACTTGACTTGACTTACTTAACTAAACTGGCCGTTACAGAAGTGAGTCTTCTTTGACCGTGTCCAGTATTCATTGCCAGTCAATCCAGTGAGGGACTTCCTATCGCCAATTGGTGGTACCGAGTGACTTAATTTAAATCGTTGTTCACCTGATTTTTCCACCAAAGAAGTGAATGTCCTTCATTTCTCTTTCCTCTAGAACGTATCAAATTAAGCGCCTTTCTAGAGGAAGCACTTTTTTCTATTCACACGATATGACCAAGTCAGCGAATCCACTGAATTTTTATGCGCTTTACATTAATTTCGCGGTATGGCTCATGCCACTTAATATTCCATCTAATTTAATACTCATCGGCAACGCGTAAGGAATCATAAATCATAAATCAAGAATCATGAATTTTACCCTTTATAACTGTTTACGTATAATCATCCATTTCATTGTAGTTGGTGTATATTTGGGCACATACACTGCAACAGTTATTTTATTATCTCATTGTAACTAGTATTGACATATACACCAATAAAGCACCATGACAATAAATCATAGAAGTAGACTAAATAAAGCAATACTTTACATCTACTCATAGTTTATAATTCCATTTTATACAATTACCTACCATGGCTTATAAGAAAATATGTACCATTACGCATAGGACGACGTCGATTGAAACGGTAAAGTGAGTAAAACTGTCTGCGTTTTTATTACTTTTAATATTCCTATTATGACTTCGAACCAAAACCTATACGAAAACCGAAAAAAAACCGTTCCTTATGTAGGTGCGTAAACCGGAATCGAACCCAGTTTACCAGAACGGGAAAGTTCCAGTTTAAAGCACTGGTTTCTGTAACTGAGACTCTATATAAGAATGATATTAAGTCATTCAGATTGAAGTCATTTATTTGCCCATTAGCTGTCGATAATAATGGCAACCGTTATTCTTTTAGTTCACTGTCTTGTTTTAGGCATAAAATTGCATATTTCTGCTCTACAATTATTTGAAATAAATAGCTTTCTGTATAATATAATAATTATTTTTCAGTTTTTTTTAAATAAGTTTTTTCCTAAATTATTTATATCACAAATTATTTATGTAATTAAAAGGAAATAGTTTGATTTTTAAAAAATATGCATGACATAAAGTTAATATTCAACCAAATCTTAAACTAAAACATTTATTAATTGCCCAAACCAATTGCTATAGACAGTATTTGCATTAACTGTATTAAATACTTCACCGCAATTTGAAAGAGAGTCTCGAAGTGAATCATATTACTCTACACTAACACTACTACTATGTTACCCTCTATGTAAACTATTCGATGTAATGTATGGTATGAGACACTGAAATTTAGGATCTCTATACACATCCCAGTTCAATGAAATTAGAAGTGCATCTGTAAAAGGATTCACTTTAATCCATGAAAGTGTTACGAGTAAATAGAAATTAACTATTCCATGTAGTATTGTTGGTTTTGTTTATTTTGTTTAAATTAATTACGTTTAAAATGAAACAAAACAATGGGGGAAACTTGATAAAAAACAGAACGGAACCATAAAAAGTAAAAAATCATTTCCAAAAAGTTCAAAGTGCAATTTTGTTATCTACTTTTCAGCAAATTGAATTACGAAATCAAGACTGAATAGTTTTTTATTCAACTTTATATGATTATTTATAGTATTTTTTCATTCCCTTTTCATTAGTTGTTGTTCTTGTTTTTTGCGGATTTTCGCACTTCCGTCCGAGAGCCGCAAAGCATTTTTTGCTTTTACGTTTCCGTTAGACTTAACCTTTAGAAAAAAAATATAAAAAAAAAAAATTTAATAAAGTGAATGAAATAAAATGTGATGTGTATAGAAAAACATAAAAAATACTTTACCTCTCCTCTGCTCTCAGCCTCAGCCTCAGCTTCAGCCGCAGTGCAGCACCGATAAACTAAGTCATCATGTTGAAATGTAATGTTTCTGGAACGAAAATAAGCGTCACAGTTAACTTAAACGCCATTTTCACTAAACTGTCAAGTTGACAAAATAAGCTTAGTTCCAACAACAATAACAACAACAATACCAACAACAGCAACTAATACAAATCGTAACACCAACACTAACACCGACACCGACTCGAGAACGAAAACGAAAACGTAAACGTAAACGTAAACGTGAACGAAAGCGAACACGAATACAAATATTAAAAACAACAACGACTGCATTAGCAAGAGAGAAATACGAAAAAACAAAAGAAAAAGCAAATGCAAAGCCAAAACAAGTGATAGAGGCAACAAACTGAATGAGCAGTTGACAGCAGCGAAATCAGAACGAACATAAGTTGAAGCCAAAGCAAATCCCTCTAAATGAAGTTATGCTCGACTCTGTAAGGCAGGGACTCTGCGACTACTTAACTCGATGCTACGACTTTTTTCACTTTTACTCACTTTTTTTTCACTTCACTCGAGCTCAGTTTGCTTTGCAGTAAAAGTTATGCTGATTTATTTATTTTTGTTTTAACTTTAATTTTATTTCGTGTTATTCATTACTTCAATTCCTCGCTGCGTACGGTGTTACCACACAAAGGAGTCAGGTGCTTGCATTTAGTCGAAGAGCAAGTTTAATGCCAACGGATACGGTAGAAATTCTAGAACACTTGCGAAAGCGATGAAGGAAAAATTAACTCTGTTTTATGACATTGATCAAGGTAACATTGAGATTCTAATCCAACGTAGCAGCAAAAATTTGAATTTTTTTCCATATACTATAATCCCTCCAAAGTTGTTCAAAACTTTTAAACCACACTAAATAATGTATCTTCAAACTACTCCATCTGGGTAGATATCTAATAATACCGTGAAGAAAAGTAATACCACGAACACCTTCCAGAACTTCACACATTTCCTTTGTAACTATCAAGCTTTGGCTAACAGAAAGAACAGATTTTGGGAAAGTACTTTCTTGACACATTTTATTATTTGTGAAAAGAATTGACCGCTACATCTCTTTTAGAATCAACCACAAAAACATGATTTGTTAAGTAAACCCACAAAGAAAAATAAAATAATGGTGAATCCTATGAATTTGATGAGAAATTTATATAAGAAAATATATAATTTCACACTTAAGGACAATTCCCCTAGCAATGAAATTAATAGAGAACATATTTTATGTAGCCTGTTGTACCATTCCCTTGAAAGGATCTTTCACATAAAAACGAACTAATAAGTGAGCTCATAAAAGAAAAACAAGTGGTATCAAATCGCATGAGCTTGTTGGCTAATTCATATAAAAAAACACTTAAGATCATATGTACGAAGAATTCATTTAGCAATGAAGCTAACATATGACAAGTTGTATGGTTTGTTGTACTATCTATTATACCATAGTACTATTTAATACATATCTAACAAATCCACTTATAAAAATTACTTAAATTACTTAGTCAGTATATTTACACTGACACTATAATCTCTACCTAATGGATAAAATGTAACTACTATTCACTACTAGAATAGTGAGCTTTCACGCTTTCAACGATAGTTAAATGATTCACTTTATAAAGTAGCGAAACTTAAATTCAACATATATTATATAATATATATGATAGTTTTATTTGAGATATGTTACAGGAACTTACATATTTAAATAGCCATAATAATCAATTGAAGGATTTTGGCCTAAGGCAGCACTTCTCTCTGCGGTTTGTATTTTTCCCACCTGCTCACTTCACAGAACTTAAACTACTCCAACTACCACTTCGAACATTTTTTTCATTTGAAAAACTTTATCCATTGCCATAACGTGACCGAAACGATGAAGCTGTTAGTTTCACTGTACTATATCAATAACGTGATATGGCTTGTAATACACGTAGTTCATTCATAGCCACTGCCAACTCATGGAGAACCAAAGATCTTACAAGATCGTAAAGATCTTATCTTGCGCTTTCTCCACTCTCATACATCAAGTGCGGTTTCTATTTCTCCTACTTGCTCACTCCACAAGATTTAAACTACTCCAACTACCACTTGAAATATCTTTTTCACTTGAACATCTTTATCCATTCTACCGATAAGATCAAGCCAGTGAAGCCATTGGTTTTACTATACTATAACAATAACGTGATATGGCTTATAATACAGGTAGTTCATTCGTAGCTATTTCCAACTCGTAGATAACCAAAGATCTTACAATAATTTTTTCTTTGGAAAACTTCCAACGTTGCTTGTTCATTCCGTGCTAGCGTCTATGTTTTTGCGCCAAACATAAGCACAGGTACGATGTGCTTTAAATATAACATAAATAGCCGATCAACACGTTATAATTAAAAAAAAACATTAAAGACTTAATGTGCAATAGAGAATCGTTCTCCATGTTTTGAAATTGTTTGGGACCCACTGCTCAAAATTATAAGCATAGATGTTATATTATATGTAATTGATATTTTAATTAAACAGAAACTTAACTGCAAAAAGCATACATTCTGCTCAAAAAGTATCCGGATTTTGTTGTTTGTTAATCACTCCTTACGTAATAGACTTTTTACAAAAATTGTTATGTTGGTACACCCTTTCTTGACATATGGTACAAATTTGAGCGCCATCTGTTAATATGAGACTGTCTCAAATCTCATTTAGCGAATTTTACTATAGAAAATTCTTGTTGTGCGCGATTTTTTGATCAAACACGGCACCAATGTCATCGCTCAAGCACCATAATCGCCAAATTTAGATCCGTGTGACTTTTTCCTGTTTCCGAAACTCAAATTGCCCCTTCGTGGTAAGCGTTTTGAGTCGATTGAATCGGTAAAAGAGAATTCGCTGAAGGAACAAAAAGCCATACCTTCATGGTTTATACGAAAAGTTTATGAAAGATTGGGTTAAGCGTGGGAATGTGTATCGCTTCAGAAGGAGCATATTTTGAAGGAGATAAAATAAATTTGGAATAAAATTTAAATTTGTGTGTTTTATTTACAAAATCCGAGTACTTTTTGAGCTAGAGGTACTAAATGATATATAGATGTATAGAGATGGATCTCTGATCTAATGCAGAGTTCAATTATGTATAATATATGTTGCATAAAATTTATTTTGTTCTTTTTTTATTTATATATATTAAATTCAAAATATTTAAAATAAAGACTGGTTGAGATTTATTGTTTGTTTATTTGTGTATTTAGATATATATAATATTAATTATTTTTATTTGGTCATGATTATAGCATGAAATATTTGAAATGAATAGTTTTTAATAATATAAAAGAAATGTTCTTTGTTCTTAATTATTTTATTTATAAATTTATATTAAATTTATTAAATCTAAAATTAAGTTAATTTATTTGATACAAGATTTGAAGTTCCTAATATGTTCAAATATAAAAAACTATTAGACAGATAGTAGGTATATAGTATCAATGTGCATCCAATTTCACTTCAATTAAATATTTTGAAATACATTTTTGTTAATAAAAACTTTTTGTGAATTTGTGAAAACATTTTTATTAGCTTTTTTATTTTTCATTTGCTTTACAAACAGAACCGTAGTTATTTTCATAAATAAAAACCCTAAACAACAAAAATATTTGTATTAAAAAGTGAACTCCAAACTAATCTAACTTTGAATATATAGTTACAAAATGTTTAGTTGATAAATAATATTGTAAATAATTGATTTATGGCACAAATACTTCATATGTTTGTGGTATGTTAAAGTTTCGTCAAAATAAATAACAATTATTGTTTTCAATCACTGTTGTACTATTTTGTGAATAATATTTGTTATTTATATACTGATTTTGTTTTCATTAATACAATTTTTTTTTTTTTTTGTACAAAATATTGGTATAAAATATTGGTACTCTGAAGTATATTTGTTAAAGAACTGTTTAAGTATCGATTACCTCCTACATTTCACATAAGGATATTAACTTCGAATCATTAAGCAATGTGCTCGTTATCAGCAACCTGAAATTTGGCACTCCCACAATCAAATTAAAGGTAAATAATTTTCACACCTATTTAATCTCACATAAGACTAAGCGCCTTACCGATGTCTCTCCTCCCGGGCCCTGCCAGGCCAGGCCAGGCCAGGCCAAGCAAGGCATTTCCCGCTTGTGTTCCCACATGTTTGCAATTACCTTAAGAAGGCTTAAAAATATTACACGCAACTTTAAAACTTCTTCGAGTTTTAAAAAGATTTAAAAATGGAATTTAATTTATTTTAAAACTTTGCTATAAATTAAGGTGTTTAAATTCTGCACTTTTACTCCTACTTTGAGTAGGAGTATGGCTTTCATATATCTTGTAAATGTAATACGCTTACATTGAAAATGTATTAAATTTATGCGAACCACTGGGAAATATTAATCATTTTAATTTTATGCCACGCCGCATGCTCTACTGGCAGAAGCGATAGCAACAACAGGTTTTGTTACCCCACTTATGTTCAGGATGTACATAAAGAAATCTTATATTTATGAAGCCAATATACATTGTTAATAACCGTAAGGGCATTATGGAAGGACGTCAGTAGCAGGCATTACCTGAGCACAACTGAGCAGCACGGTACTGAAGTATGTGCTGTTGAAAATAAATTGATTTAAATTGAAAAATTGTAAGTAACATTTTGTTGGTGGTTTGTATCTCGAATTTTGTTTTCCCATTAATCGCTAAAGAAATTTATCTTATAGGAAAACACAGAACAAAATGTAAGCCAAAATCACAGGAGATAAGAATAAAGGACCACTACCATTGTGACATTTGTGCACACATTCTGCCGGTACCGACTAATAAAACAAATTTGATTCATTACACACAGAGCTTGACTACAAATATGCAAACATCGCAAAAATATAATGGACACTTCTTGGTAGTCGAAGAAGTACGTTTCGCACACTTAAGAGCAAGCACAGGATTTTTGATACCAACCGAAATGTTGTATCACTCTCTAAGAATGGAACAATAGAATCAAAATAGTAAGTACATTTCAAATAAATAATATAATATATAAAAATAGAATATAAAAAATAATAATAAAAGAAATTTAAATGTAATTTTTTGAGAATCCAAAAGCTTTCAATACTTGTGCCAATATATATAGTATAAAAATATTAATTCTCTTTCTCCACATTTTACACTAAAAGATATATATGCAAGAATTTTTAGAGGGTCTTGAATTTACCGCATGATCGCAAAGAATTCATTGTCATGACTATTAGAAGGTTTAATAACAGTGACATATACTAATTCCCGTTAATGTAGCATAAAAATAAAAATTCTACTTTCAAATAAAATTTTATATTTAAAGATGTATACGTAAGAGTTTTGGAGGGGTCTTGAACTTAATGTTTGATTTTATTGCCATTACTATTGGAAAGACTAACAACAATGGCATTTACTAATGCCCGTATATGTAGAGCATAAACATATAAATACTACTTCTTCATATTTCGTACTAAAGAATAGCTCGAGTTTTGAAAAGATCTTGAATTTTATCGTTTAATCGCAAAGTATTCATTGCCTTTGCTATTAGAAAGACTAATATCAGTGACATATGCTAATGCCCGTATAGTATGTAGAGCCCACAAATACAAATTCTGCTTTGAAATCAAATTTTATATTAAAAGATGTATAAGCAAATGTTTTGGTGGGTCTTGAAATTAACGTCTAATCGCAAAGAATTCGTTGTCATTACATATTTAAATGGCTAATAGACCTTATTTATATTGTTGACATATTTAAGTCAATTTATTTCCCCTGTGTAACATGATGAATTTTTGTATGACCATACAGCTGTTTCGAGTAATGCCAAATACCTATTATCAGTAGTCTTGGAATTGTCTTTTTTTATTTAATTATTTATAAATAATTTGTTGAGACTGCAAGTACCAAGGGTTGACCTCGTACCCTGCCAAATTTGAAGCTCAGAGTCAGTGTTCATTGGCCAACTGCCCCAAAGCCATACTTTATATTTGTGTAAGAGTTTAATAACAAATTCACTTGTGTGTTATATTAAAATATTAGATAAATTAAAAAAATATTACTTAAGTCAAATCCAAGTTTTAGTAAGTTGCCCACCTACCCAATAAGTTGAGATTATTAAATCAATATGCATAGAGTAGAGTACAAGCAACATAAATTATTTTTGAAAAACGTTGCTTAATAAATGATATGTATACCAATTATCATCCTAATAAAAAATTTATATATAAAACTTTTATATAAAATAAATATTGCTCTATAGCTCGCAAACATAGCTGGTCAACTCAAATATTAAATATTTATTATTTACACAATATATTATAAAAATTATTATGATCCTCAGCCTTATTCAATAAAGATTAGCTATGTATATCAATGGACATTAAAGATGTTAGAACCTTTGATATAGCAGTTAACTCGGAATGAACGCGTATATAGCAAAGATGGTAGAATAGTTTACCATTCTAATTACAATAATTAACAAAAACTAAAAATAAATTGATATTCGCAGTTTACAAGCTTAACTTCTTAAGAAATTATCAGGTCATTCTAAATCTCAGTAATTTTCTCTAGTTGCATTTAAGATAATAATGTAAAATATGTGCATGAATGTTTGCAATAATATATAATATAAATAATACCATACACAAAAATATATCACACTATATACAAAAGTATATAACATTACATAAAAAATATGTTAAATTAAATAAAGTGAATTATAATATTTTAATATTATATATATATATATATATGGAATAGCATATAATATTTTATACAATAATATGTAATATTACATATAATAATTCACAATAACATCATAATAACAAATATTTTCGCTTGCAATCAATTTGATTAGATTAGATCCTTTAAGATAATTCCGATATCAAAGTAGGATACATTAACCCTTTTTTTGTGGGATTGCTATTTAGTACCGACTGATTGATGAAGATTTTGAAGAACCAGTAATAATAGAATATAATATTCAATGTATCAGAGTATACTAGAGTTTAACTACTTTAAATTCTGATTATGATTAAATCAAAACTTTGATTTAATCTTTGATTTAAATCAGTCAAAGATTAGAGCTTCTATTAAAGAAATAAAATATATACTATACATTTCTTAAATATCATATTATGTATTATATATTATATTGTAACAAAAAAGGAGCGAATCAGAGCAAAAATAAGATCATAATCAGAGAACATGATAATACATCTTCTTCTTTAATTTGACACCAAATAAGGACAAGAAAAAAGGTATTATCGTTAAAATCAATAAAGAATTGGATCAAGTCTTTTTGTTCTATTCGCTTAAACGTCGAGGATCTAAAATATGTACAATCAATAATATGCTACTTAAGCATTATAACAAATGAAAGTTGTGGAGTAATGGAAGATGTTGTCTTCAGAATTAATAAAGTTAAAGTTACTATTATTAAAGTTTAAAAAATTTGGAAATGCGGCTTTATATCTCAATACAAACCTAAAGGCAACTCTATTTTGAGAAAATGAAACAAACCAATATAAACCAATATAAGCTCATGTTTATGACATATCTTATGTATCTGGTAAATTTAGATCGATTTATAGCCTAACTAAATGAAGACTTGAAGTTCAGAAACGCAATTGGGACTGGATTGGACACACTCTAAAAAGATCAAACAACAACATTGCTTGACTGGCACTGAAGTAGTTTTAGAGAACCCAGTGCATCAGTTATGACTTGAAAGAGAGCACTGGAAGCCACTGATAGATTGCATTTTACTCACAAAACCACTGTGTTAGCTATTCTAGATGGTTCTAGAGGACCCTGTGCATCAGCCATGACTTGAAGGAGAGCAGTGAAAGTTAGTCACGGAAAAACAAAGATAGCTATTCCCATAATAAAATTTAATTTAAATTAATAACAGTTGCTTTATGCTTTATAGTTGAATACGTACTTATATACATAACATATATTGGTTTCTTTGTTACTTACTTAAAGTTTTTCATGAACTTAGTTTGCTTTAACAGGCTTTGTTTGCTTATTGAGGTTCTATAAAAGAAAAGATATTTTGAAGTCATAGTAGTATACTCAATTGTGCAGCTAGAAATCTACTAACTTATATTTTTTTCTATGTTCAAAAAACAAGAAATATTTAACATAAATGATTTTCTACAGTACTCCTGTGATATATAATATAATATATGATATAATTCATATAATTCAGCTGTATTTTTATTTGGAATACTTTTAAAATGTTGAACCAAGTTTGAGAAAAATAACTCTCTTAAAGCATACTTAAATATAAAATAATTATTCAATGAAGAAAGATGATTTTGTAGTAAAATTCATTATATAAATAAATAAAAAGCATAAATAAATATGCACTCAGAAGCAAATGTAAGGTTACTTACGTTTTGTTTATGAGTGTTTATTTTCTCATTATTTCCTTACCATTCAGCAAATGTTTTTAATATTTCTGCATTATGTATATTTCAGTGAAGCATTAATATTTATGCACTCAAATATTTGTGCATTTATTCCGTAACTGCAATTAAACATTCACTTCCAAAGATAGCGAGCGAACCTTTCGAGGATGTATGCAATTTTGTGGAAAAAAGGAAAAAAAAGGTGAAACGGAGAAATGGCGAAATGGAGAAATGGAGAAAGGCACCGTTAGACAACTTCTAATGCTGAATTATAAAAAATGTGAACGAAATATGTAATGGAGTCATAATAAAAATACAAATTATAGTCATAACATTATCATAATGCGGAATAAATTATTTACTTGGAACGCCAAAGGCAGCAACGAATCAAGAAAATGCGGGTATCTCAGTTCGAGGATGATGCTAGACACTGCGAAAAAGGACGAAATCAAAAACTTATTCATCTACAAAAAATACTTATCCAAAAGTGACTGATAAAAAATGCGAAATCAACAAAAATTCTTAGCGCGACAAGCTTTAGAGAATGGCAAAATCGAAAAAAAAAGATATGTGCTCAATTTTTATTGACATTTTGAATATTTTATGAAGTAAGCAGTACAACATAAAACAGACAAGAAATACAAAATACGCGCACACTTCACAATATACATGAGCTTACCTCGATACCGACATATTGTATCTACATATCGGTACACATCCCGGCAGATACCTACTCATATATTCCCGCACTTACTCGCTTACTCGCTTACTTACTTACTTACTCATCCAAGTGTGTTTATAAAGCACATATTGGTATTTCAAATGCGCTTCAATACATTGCATACTCGTACTATATGTTAGTTTGTGCTTGTGCCAGAGAAGAGGGCAAATATTGTACATAGGTTTTATATCCTGGAAAAATTTAAATATGTTTTCCTAAAATGGATATTTGAACAAACACAAAAATCACACAAAAATATGATATACAATCGTATAAGCGTAAAATGAGATACTTTAAGTTCACAACAACTAAATGCAATTAATAGAATTATTTAGAAAGTGCACTATAGACAAATTTTATTTTGTTTATAATATTATATAAAAATAGAAATAAATAATAGAATAGAAGCATCAAAATTTCGACATCATATTAATTTACCATACATTTACCATAAGCTTTTAAAATGATAATAAAAAATTATTTATTTATTTATTTGTGAATTAACACTAAAATTAATTTGACAATTAACTAAGAATGAGGAACTGAACTACTATGTTGAGCAAAGGAATGTACATCTCAGTATCTTAAAGAACGCTTGTAACCATAGCTTTCTTATTAAGCTTTTTTTTATTTAAACTGAATTATCAGAAAGTTAACTAACCTAATTTAAATTAAAGCTTTCTTTTATTAATCTTAATTATGGTATAGAGAAATTTGTTTATAAGGGAATCTTGAGACAATACTATGAGCGCAACTTAGAAAATAATATGTATCTATATATATACATATGTGATATATAATTAATTAACTATTAAAATAATAGAACTCTTTTAATTGGTTTTAAACAAAATATTTAATTAAATTTTTGAAATTAATTATTAGTAGAAACTATTATTTTAGTAGAGAGATATTTTGAACAGTAATGAATTACAACAACAAATTTTTATTATTTATTAATTAATTGAACTTTTATATGACCAGACAGTTATATCTCAAATATAACCAAATACCCATCATCAGTGATTTCTTGGAAATATTTCTTATATTTAATAATTTGTAAATAATTTTTTTATATTGCTAGTAACGAAGGTTAAACTCATGCTCTGCTTAATTTGAACCTCAGAGTCAGAGTCAGTTGGCTCAGTGTTCATTAGCCAACTGATTTTTTTTCGTTCTATGCAGCGTGGAGGAGGCGAATGTCTATGCACTGACCACGATCCGGCACTCCGAGTAAGTGCCTGGCTTACATGAATCTTGTCCTATCCCGTGACTACGTTAGTATTACTTCGAGGTAGGGTACCTATTAGTCATTTAAAACTTCCTTTGGTGAGACCTCCTTTGCCAGTTTGTTTTAACGCAGTTAGTTTAAAAGGTCCAATATTCGTCTCTGATGTGAGCAACAATACACATGTTTAAAGTTTACTTAAGATGCATACCTATTCAGTTATATATAGCGTTTAATAGTTGCCTATAAGATCTCTCATCCGTTATCGATATGGATTGTTAAAATCTATGCAAAATTTTGGTTTTCAACCAACACCAAATATTTTTAAAATACACTTATCAGTAGAGTTTTCAACTACAGCATCTATAGCCAATATGTGTAATATATCACTAGAGACTGATTAAATATTCCCTGTACTAGTCATCGCTGTACAGTACTGATTACTTTAGCATTTAAATTCCAACATAATTACGAGTTGAAGTAATAATTAATTGCTGAGTAAAGAAAATGTTTATTACTTTAAAAAAAAGTTGTGATGAGTAATTCAGTTTTACAACTCCATTTGGAATGGATCTAAGTTTTACTTAACTTTTTAGCTGTTTAAATTTTTTCTCTTAGCAAAAATTTTATTACTTCTTTATTATTAATTATAATTCATTAATTATATCTGGTATCTGGTATCTGGTAACTATATCTAAAAGTAAATATAAAAAATATCAAGATATAGATAATGGATATAGAATGGATATAGATAATAACTATATCTATTAATTATATCTATTAGTTTTAAGGTTCTGATATCAAAATTCATTTTGAATCTAATTTGCATATCGGTTTGTGGTACTTCTAAGTATCGCCAACACCTACCGTATTAGCAAAAAATATGAAAAATATCTTCCCGAACTATAAACGTATCGTTAAGTGATATATAGACCATGTCTTGTCTTATACATTCTAATATTTTTGTAATATAATTTTAACTTAAGTACTAAAGATTCTTTCTGAACACCACTTTGAACGATTTAAAAAAAGACATTTTTATATCTCTTGATTCGTTATAAGCTGAATAGAATTGTGGCCCATTAAACCACTAATATAACACGCTACCAATCTCTTAATCGCACTGCTAACCATTATGCACTTTTAAAATTATAAAAATCACTATATCACTACAGAAAAATAAAGATTGTATATGTAAAAATTATATTTTTGATTCTTTATAAATTATGAGTTACTAATTTAATTAATTATTTAATAGAATTTTAATTACTTTAATTATAATAATTAAATGTAATGTATATTATCTAATTCTACTATATTATTTATATTAAATTAAAATATTTCTTAACTGCAATCTTTGTCCCCTTAATAAAATTTTACATAAAGTGTATAAAAATAAAATAATTATTAATTATCTTAATTATAATAATTAAATTTTAATTAATTAAAATTAATTACTAAATTAATCAGTTGGTTAAGGTGCGCTGATTCTGAGCTTCACATTTGGCAGGACCTGAGTTCGATTCCTGGTACTTGAAGTCTCAAAAATAATTATTTACGAATAATTAAATACAAGAATTATTTTCAAGACCACTGATAATGGGTATTTGACAATACTCGAAACAGCTGTATGGTCAGCCAAAAATTTAATTAATTAAAATAAAAAAAATAAATTTTTGTTCACTCTTTATAAATTAATTAATTAAATTACGAACTTTAACTTAAAAACAATTTAATTACTATAAATAAAATTAAGATAATATGTAACTATAAATAATTTCAGTGTAATTCTATTATTAGAGCTATTTTCTTATATATATAATATAAGTAATAAGTTAAGACGTTTCTTTTTTTTTTGTTTCTGAAGGTTTTTTACCCAAATTGTGGAGTAGAAAAGGAATTTCATCTCTTCATATATTCCGGCTTTGTGTACTGAATGTGCAATTTTGCGAGTTGTTTGCTAATAAATAAATCTTGTGCTAAATTCATATAATTTATTTGGATTTTAATGTCGAATAAGTATTTGTTTGGATATATTTAGATTTATATTTAATAATAAAACTTGCCTAGTTTGTATACTATATTAGTACCATATAAAATAATTCACAAAACCAATGTAAACTGAGATGTTTATAAAGTAGTTGCTCATATACAGGGTTACTGATAAGGTGCAAGAGTATGTTAAAATTTAATAATAATTGAAATTTTTTAAAAACAAATAGTTTTTAATACAAGAATAAATAATCAATATATATTATAAAATATATTTATTTTATTTTTTGACTCTGAAATAACTCGTCAATAGATTGCTAAGCTATTTGAAATACAATCGAACTTCGTTACTCTGAATTTCCAATATATAGGATGCCTTTGTGACAAACTCAAATTTAAAAAACATGTGAAATATACGGATTATATACTTCGGGTGACCAAGAAAACTGTCGTTCTCATAAATCTTAAGCGGTACTCTTAAATTCGGCATTCTTATCTCATGTCCAACACATCGTAATCGCTGTTTTTTCATAAATTTGTTAATTGTATCACCTTCAGCTAGCCGTTCTAGCTCGTGGTTTTAAATTATGCAACACATCCTGTTTTCTTTCACGGAGCTAAAAATTTTACTGAGTATTTTCCCTTTCAAATTCTGTTATCTTGCTTGCTTATTATTTATTATTGATTCAAAAAAAAATTCATACAGAAATGAAAATCTCAATGCTATGAACAGGAAGCTTTTATATAACCAAATAATTCGTCCTTCACTTCTATATGGATATGTAGCGTTTAGCAAAGCTTCAAACGCTACTATTCGCCACCTAACAATTGCACAAAACCAGGCTCTGAGAAGACTTTTCAAGGTACTATGGTACATTAGGACGAATCACATCCTCAGGGACCTCAAGATTGAACCGATCAAAAAATACATAAAGGATAGAGCGCTGAAATTATTTGCGAAAACCAACAGACTTAGCAACAACGCGTTATCGATTCTCAGAATGGTTACAGGCTCCTCTGGGAAGTATACAGATCTGAAGTCAATTATTGCTTTTTCTGATGAAGAGATGAACAATAATCCAGTCAAGGCGTAAAGAGGAGTTTTGAAGATACCTCGAGTTAATAAAGAGTAAAAGTGCTCAAGTGCACTGGCTCAAAATAACTTCAACATAAAACTTACAAAAATTATAATATTTTACTTAAAATCTAAATTGTCAATAACATATTAGCTGTACGTCAGATTGATATACAAAAAGTGGTGCACAATTGAATTTTTAATATAACTCTCTTCATCCGTATGTCGCAGTATTTCAAATTAAACCAATACTAAAAATTATCTTAATAAGCGAGACTCTACTGTATATTGCTTATGTGCGAAAACAACATAAACTGCATTATAGGTTATATATCTTATTAATATAACTAATTACATGAGAAAATTATTGCCTACTGTTAGGGGCAACAGTGCGTATGAGTAATTTAATTTACAGAATGTTATTCACGCAACAATATACCACTGCTGTGCGTATGAATTAACTAATTTTCAATAAATTCTTTATGCAATAATATACAAGAATAGTGCATATCAATTACTAGCTTACATAATCAAATCGAGATATTTAATTGATTTTATTTAATACATGTCCCAATGATTTAAACCAAATCTTTTCATGAAATTGTAAATGTCCAAGACTTTACTAAATGTTTTAGTTGTTGTAAGAGCTTCTCTGCTATATAAACAATGCCTTAAATTTATTCCTAATTAGAAGATTAAATTCATTTTCATTAGCTTATGAGATAATATTTTCACAAAGGTTTATGAATATTTGTATTATAATTAACATATTAGCATATATAATCAAGAGGGCCACAAAACAATTTCGCATATTAATATTAATTATTTTAGCGTTAATTGTTTGGAATAAATTTAAACACAATAAGTACAACACAATGCGTTCATATACCCTGTATGGTGAAATGCAAAATATACGGAAAGTAGAGTAGTGTGTGCTGAATAAGCACTTTGGCTTTCAACACATAATCCCGATTGAAATGAATTCTACACTCAAATAAACAAATCAAATGATTCAACAAATCGAAGCAACTTTCCTATATTGATGAAAAAGAAAAAAAAAGAAAAAAAAAGAAAGTAAAAAGAAAAATAAAAAAAATATTCTATTTGATTGTGTAAAAAGTAGACGGTAAACGATGTACGGATTTGGCATACCCGCACAAAAATTCTGCATGTATGCACTTTACTATCTGTCACCACACACATTAAGCAGGAGCGTTTCATCAAAAATGTTGTTTAAAGCATTTTGATGACGTAGCGAAAACTAAATTTGAGAATAACTAATTTCTATGTTTACAAAATAAATTTTGAACTTAAAAGTAAGCAAATTAATCGTTCGCACATCCAAATTTATTCCAAATTGCTAAATAATTTGGTTGCAGTTTTAGCAAAAAACATTTGAAACATTTGGCCACCATTCACAGATGATCTAATTGCATACAAACAGCAATACAACCCAACACACACATATATTTATATCTATATGTATTTATATATATATATTTATATACCATATATTGTACAAATATATATATAAGTTTGTTTCGATTTAATTACCATAATTATTTCTATGTTTGGATGTAAACAAATATTTTTAATGCTTACATCTGCTCCATAAAATTGTGATAATGTGTTGGAAAGTGAATGTACGAGCGTGAATATAAGTGAAAAGTAAAATTTTTACAATTTCACTCTAATGAGTTAAGTGTATTCACATGTAAATAGATTTTAAATGTCCCCACAATCAAACCAGATCAATGCTAAATGCTCTTTTTTGTTTTTTTTTTTTTGAGAAATGCATTAAAAGCTACAACTAATAAATAATACAACACAATCTATAGAGAGTAAAAATAAATGATAATTGAAACCTATTACATATTCAATTTCAAGGCTATTATCCGTTAATATGATACATATATGTTCAGCTGCCACAGAAACTCAAATATGCAATACAAACTTGAAACATTGAAAAGAAATATCGGCTAGATATAAGCGTTATAATATTAATAAATAACTATAACATTGCTTCTGCATAAGGGTTAACAAATTTTGCCTTCATTGTTATCAACATAGAATATCTTAAGTGTACTTTGGTCAAAAAAGAAAGATTAAAAAGAAAAAAGTATGCTTTGGATCTGAAATTAACTTAAAACAGTGCTCTCAATTATGGTATACTGATGGGTCCAAAATGGAAGATGGCAGTACGGTAGCAGGAATTATAGGAACAAAATTCCGCAAAGCAAACGCAATGGGAAAAACTGCTTCCATTTTTCAGGCAGAGGTCCATGCCTTAGAGCTGTGTGCAAGAGTATGCATACGAAGGGGCACCCGAGGTACCAAAATATGCATCCTGTCAGACAGCCAAGCAGCTCTAAAATCTTTAGCAAAATCCTTATTCCAATCAAAGTTGATCTGGGAATGCTTTCAACTTCTCAACACCTTAGCATTGAGAAACTATGTTACTCTTATGTGGGTACCGGGACACGAAGGGCATGAGGGCAATGAAATAGCAGACTCCCTAGCAAAGAAGGGTGCATGTACTCCTTTCATTGGTCCGGAGCCCTTCTACGGGGTAACAAATAGCTTCACAAATAGCTTATTATGTGAACGGAAGAACAACATGTACTTAAACACTGGAGAGCCCAAACAGATATGCGACAGTCAAAAAGATTTATTGATCATGATCACATCAAAGTTGATGCTATCCTTGGCCTTAGCAGAAACGATATTAAAATCTACACTGAACTTCTTGTAGGACATTGTAGACTTAATTACAACATGAAGATTATAGGTGTGGTAGAAAGTGACTACTGTCGACTCTGTCATGAGAAGAAGGAAACATCAGAACATATTCTATGCAACTGCCAAGCGGTGACAAGACGTAAACTCGATTACCTTGGAAGTAGGATTTTAATCCCAAGTCAAATAGGTAAAATTAAGCCCACAGCAATTACAAGATTTATAAATAGTCTAAAATTGTCCTAGTTAGACCTTTGGGCGCACAATAGATTTTTTAGGTCGGGGTGTCTTAATAGCCTATTACTTAAATAATAATAATGCTTTGGCTCATACAAAAATTAACTAGCAGCTTTATATAAAGCAAGATTTGCTTTTCGGCACCTTTAAAATATCTGACCATCAAGTTAAAGAACTTTAAGGAGAAAATAACACAAAACAGACCAACACAAAATTTTCATCTGTACTATTTTATGCGTGTGATATATGTTAGAGCTCAATGAAAATACGTAATATACTACAAGTCTTTGTTAATAAGTATTTAAGTCGCATAAACAGATCTGAAAGAATTTTCTAATATGACTTGTGAAATCTAACCAGTCAGCCACAAGCTGTATATATAAACATTAAGCGTAAGTGGTGTTGAATTAGCTATACGTTTAGAGAACCTATAAACAACATAGCTTGTCAAACATTATGGTAGAATCCACAAAGTAGACACCAACCAGGCACTACAGCAAAACTATATCATCAAACTACTATCAAATGAACTGATGTTACCCGATAAAACCAAATGGTTTAACAAAAATAGAGGATAACAAAGGTTAGCAACTGGCCTCTCCCGGCAATATATTTAAGGCTATCACAATGTGCAATATACCTATGCCTCCTAGTGGAAGTGCTGATAAATGTCAGCACGCGACTTCTAAATCTAACCTTCTTAACCTACTCGACAAAAGTAAAATTTGGTCACAAACACAGCGTGAAATAGAAAAGAATTTAGATCGAAAGTGAAATCCCTATGCTCTAGCCAGACTCAAAGAGGTGAAGAGCTAATAATTGCAAATAAAGAATTTATACTACATAGTATTTTTATTTTAATTAAAAAATTATTTTTCAATAAAACTATAAATAAAAACATAACCATTACACTTAGTTTAAATATTTTTAGTGTAAAATTAAGAATTTTAGGATGCTCTAACACTATTTCCATAAATAATTTTTTGGACTTCAATATCCAGAGACTATCAGTTTTTTTCGTATAAAAACAATGCTTAAAATGTGACCGGTAAGATCCCAAAGTCTATTACTAAAAAAGGCATTCTCATATCGCTGTAAAATCATTGCTCATATCATTGTTTAAAAACCCACAAACGAAAAGTCAAAAAAAAAACTTTTTATGAGACTTGGTCAAAAACTTAATAGCAAGAAGAAAATTTCAAAACAACCTCGCTCTATTTTTGAAGCATAGGGTTCAGAAAGCCAAAGATGTCTCGAAAACCCGTGCGGAAGACTTGCTGAATTCATTCAGGCGCCAAACCAGCGGGTTAATAAGAAAAAAAAGAAATGTTGAGAAAACGAAAAAATAAAAAGGCTAATAAAGCAGTTCGCAGACAAATAAAAAAGTCTGGCTCGCAATGGAATAACAAGAAGAAAATTTCCAAAAAAATCACCACTTTCTGTCAAAGGTAACAATCCATTTGGGGCTCAAGTTGAAAATCAGTGTAAGAGCAATTCACTAAATGAAATTTCTCAAACAATAGCATGGAGCGGCATACGCGGATATACGAAAAGGAAAAAACAGAACAGAAATGTAATAGGAAGAAAAAGTTTTCGAAAGAAGCCTGGAAAGAAGCGCAAGATCTACTAAAGCGGCTCAATGAACTGTTGTTACAAAGCGCTGGAACTCCAACGGGAGTTGGCAGTAAAATCAAAATCAAAAATCAAGTTAAGCCCGCAAAACAACACATTCAACTGCTAAAGTGGACACTCATACCCATAAGACGTGACGTTTAAAAGCGTCTTATAGATAGGAAGTAGGAGTCATTAAAAAAACAAAAAGAACTCCCTAGTTTACTAAAAAAAACTGGGGCAAGAACAAACATTACTAAACTCAAAGAACGACAACTGCTGCATTTAGTTTCACAGTTAACAAAACGAAGCCACTAATTGAAGAAGGAGTGGCTTCATGAATCAAATAATGATCAAATAAAAAGCATGACAATAAGGATCCTCCATTTGTTTCTTTAAACAACTTTTATGAGAGAAAAGAGGATACAGAGTTTTGAAGGAGAGTTTTGAATAAGTTTCACTGATCATCCATTTTCATAACATTTAGTTATTTTTTTTTCTTTATGTATATAGTAGGTATATATTTATTAGCTGCAATTATTGACAATGTGTCAAACGTTATTGTCTTTAATTAATTCTCAAGCACTTTAAATAAATTTTGCTTCATTTTTTGTGTTTAGGAATTTGTTTAGTGACCTTTACGTTTTTTAATTACATGAAAACGAAAATGAATAAAATAAAATTGTTGATTTCATTACATTAAACCGTACCGCAAAAGGGTTCGTTTTCAACAAATTAGTGCCACATTTAATAAAATTTCGTTAATGTACTGTACGCTCCACTCAAAGAGCCTCTCAACACGGACTGCATTTAAATTGCTTAATACAAATCTACTTAATTGAATTTTGTGCACGGAGTATCTCATTAATATATGGATACCCTTTATCAAAAATGTTGGCATTAAAAAATGAATAAATTAATTTTCAAAGACACGTAAAATAAACCCAACGTAACCCGAAGTTCAAAGTTCACTTGCGCCCGCACTCCTTCTTTACGAACATTTTCCTTAATACAATTACTGATACTGCAGATACTCGCAATTAGTCAGCTATTATTTAAATACATTTTTTCAACAAAAATTATTTTAAAAATCTAAAAAAATCTGAAAAAATCTGTTTTGTTCTGTAAACCTGGTCTACAAAGGTAAAAACAAAAATCTTTTATTTCAAATTTTATGTTCGACTTCTTTCAGAAAGCATTCCTATATATACTCAATCTTATAGTACAATAAGTTAGAAAAAGTTGTTTAATACCACATTCTTGACAATTTTGGGGACAAGATTATGGACCACTGTCAAGTTGACTACATTAACAGATTCAAGTGTTCCAATGAATTTTATGATGGTAATAATATATACTACTATTACTATTACTATTACTATTACTATTACTATTACTATTACTATTACTATTACTATTACTATTACTATTACTATTACTATTACTATTACTATAACTATTACTATTACTATTACTATTACTATTACTATTACTATTACTATTACTATTACTATTACTATTACTATTACTATTACTATTACTATTACTATTACTATTACTATTACTATTACTATTTACTATTACTATACTATTAACTATACTATTACTATTACTATTACTATTACTATAACTATTACTATTACTATAACTATTACTATTACTATTACTATTACTATTACTATTACTATTACTATTACTATTACTATTACTATTACTATTACTATTACTATTACTATTACTATAGAATGTGGCACTACAACCGTCGGACATATTGTGCCCCATTCAGAATTTACTACTATAGAAACTTCTCACCAGGATTTTGTTTCATTTATACATTAGCGCAGGCCATTCCCTCAGCACATGTGTGACTGAATTTACATTCTCTTCGCAGAATCTACAGTTTGCATTCGTATATATACCCAGTCTCATAAGTTGGTTTACAACTCATAAGTTGGTTTACAACTTATGAGACTTATAAGACTTTTAGTTTACAGTGCCCTATTAGAGTTCCTGTGATGATTCCAAGTTTTTCTTTTGGTAGATCTATACAATCTTGGTATCTCCTATTGTTATAGGTATCAATAAGTAATTTGTATTATATTAATCCTGGTTTATTATCACAGTAAACTTTTAGTTCTGGTTCTCCTTTATATTTATGAGGAGAAGTACCCTTTCTGTACTATGTCCTAATCGAAAGAAAAGTTCCAGCTCCATCATGGGTGTGGCTGCTCACTTTCCGGCTAATTTGTCTATGTATTCACTTCTGCGTACGCCAATATGTCCCGATACCCAGAGAATCGACACCTGATTTGATTCACCTAGCAGATTTAGCTTATCAAAGCATTATTCCCCTAAGAATATCGTACACTTATACTGAAGACTGGGATATAATAACAGCATAAGAAGTGACACAACAGACGTACCATTATCTCTTCCTTGAGCGTTATGACATAATAGATATAATAAAGAAGAAATAAACAGTATCTACTATAGTTAACAGAATTCTATGACCACCGACTTAATTCAAATACTTTTATTTTCTTTCTATGGACTAAGTTCTAGTAGTAGAATATGTAGGCTATGTTGCATTTGATCTTACAACTAGAGTACAATGAAATTGTTTTCTGTTGGCTTTTTTTTTTTGAATAGTAACTTTTAATTTTAAAATATGAAAATTGTTCTTAAAGTTAGTACTTTACTTATTTAAAATGTATACGGATTGGATTTTGAAACGTAAAACAAGAGTACCTTTACAAACTCATACTCGTTAATTAAATGAAATGTCTTCATCGCATAACTAAGATAAATCTAAGCAAAACTATAAAAAAAATAAAGAAAATCAAACATTTCAAAAGGGTACTTTTGCATCCTTGTAAGCTCAAATTTTGAAAACCCATATAGGATTATCTAGATTTATTATCTTTAAAAAAAAAAAAAATAAAATTAATAACAATATTAATAAAAAGAAGTAATACAAAAGCTTTTTTTTTATTAAAAAAAATTCTTGTGTTATAGATTTACCGCACTAGCAAATATCGTTCTATTAAAGTTCAATCCGCTTTTTCCAAACCATTCCATCCATCTCTAAGGGATTGAATTTTAGATGTTGTGCATTGACTACTTTCAATTTAAAAATATTAGCGAAATGTTTTTATATTTTATATTCATATGAATAAAACTGTCATATTTTCAATTACAAACTTTCTTTTAATATTGAACATCGACAAGGAATAATCCATTTTTCCAGAACATTACTTTAAAATTGGAACTACAATTGCATGATTCTGCTAGACGAACAGAGTGATTTAATTTATGGTTAATTAAAAATTTTTTACTTTCTAGGCAGCATAAGATGAATGTTGATGGCGTTGAAAAACTCAAAACGTGTATACTATTATTAAAATAAATTACACTCTATCAGAACTGTATGTTTTATATAGAAGCACCCCAATAAAGCTAGTGAGAATTATACTTCATAGTTAAATTTGTATTATTCATTATGAGTAATACTATATGAGTAAATACATAAATAATAAATAATACATATATTATTTGCTTTTTTTTGTTGGATTTATGACATAAACATATACTTAACATGAAATACATAATATTAATGTTTATAAAAATTCTTCCTAATATATCATACTTTATTTTTAAATTTTTAAGTAAAGTTGAATGATAAATTCAAAATAAAGTTAAAAATTAAAGATAATATATAATTATTTTCCATACCAATGTATAGAATCTCTGCACTTAAATTATACTAACGATTAAAGGAATATGGCAACTTTGATAAAGAGAAAGTTTATTTCCAAGCTGTAAATATTAAACCTGAAACCGCTGGAGAGACAAACATTAAATTATTACTCGAATCACGGTTGCCACTTATGGAATATGGCAGCTTTGATAAAGAGAAAGTTTATCTCCAAGCTGTAAATATTAGATCTAAAACCGCTGGAGAGACAAACATTAAATTATTACTCGAATATAATAGTATTGGAGATCTTCCAATAGGAAATAAGTAATAGTAGTATTAGTTGTACGATCGTTAACAGATTCGCAAAAACTGCTTCACTCACCAAAAATATACCAATGATATTTTATTGATTGAACTGTACTGACTTGTGGTAATTTTTTAAAATGAAAACTCCTCTGGGGCTAAGTTATTGTTTGGGAACAGCCGAAAGGGGACATAAAATTTTTTTATGGAATCTGACTTCGAGAATCTTAACAGGACTCATACAATCTTGTAACCTAAAAAAAGACAAATTTGGTCATATTAACACCCTGAATGACTTATTAGTATCATTAGAACAAAATTTATAAATAAGAAAAGATTGTTGTAGGTCTATGACAAGAATTGTAGTTCAAATAAAAACGGGGATGATAGTGAGAAAATTATCAAGTTCAAAAATCATTCAATTTTTAATCTATTGATTTAAATTCTTTTATATTTTTAATGGTGTATCGCTAAAACTCCATTATCAGAGGTCTTCTATTGGTTTATTATATATTGGTTTAATTATCTGTATATAGTTTTTGTTTCAGGAATCAAATAAAAATTGACATTGCAAATTCACAAATTTTTAATTATGTAAATTCTTGGGTCGACCATACTCATACTCAGTTCAAACCATACTTATTTTGGACTACGCCTAATATCCATCATCAGCGGTCTTTTGGAACCAGCTATTGGTTTAATTATCTGTATATAGTATTTGGTTTATGAATTAAACCTTGTCAAGTTTGAAATATGTACTAATGTGTAATAATAAATTTAAAAATATTTAGACAATATCTAATTCAATACATTTCAAATTCACAAATTCTTAATTATGTGAATAGTTGGGTCAACCCTACAACTATTTCTGCCCAATAACCTTTTGGAAATATTTTCTAGTTTAATTATCTGTGCATAATATATATACTACAATTATCAGGAATTAAATCCAGTTAAATTTGAATCATGCTTCCTTGTACAATAATAAATATAAAATATATAGATAGCGTCAATAGTTGAAATATAAGTGACTTATACGAAATTCTTCTCATCCATGTCAATTTCAGCCAATCATTTTTAGGAATCTGCTTATGTACTTACAATGTTAATCCAATTCAATGACAATAAAGGACTGGCAGACCGCAACCGTTTCAAATATTTAAATTTCATGTTATTGCAAGTATTAAGGGAGACTATTACAATTCATCCTACAATGGAGAAAAGATGGGTCACTAATACCTTTTAATGAAACACTTCTTTTTGTGAATACTCGATGCCATTTTTATCAGCTTTAAATTGTTTCTGCTTTCTGTAGCTTCTTTCCCCGTTACGAGTAGTACCAAAAAAGGTAAAAATTCCTAAGTACTTTTAGTGCAATATTGAAAATTGACACGTATAAGACGACTGCCAAAGTCATTATGGTTCTTTGCGCAAATGCTTTCATATATCTGTGACCGTCGCTTGTGGAAACCTGCAGTCAAATTTAGGCATGGAAACATTCAGTAATTTTGCTTTTTGCCTTTGCGCTGAAATGCGAATCGTTTCAAATATCAAGCCTTAATTACAGCTCCAAATAAAAAATACAATATAAAATAAAATAAAATAAAATAAAATAAAATATAAAAAGGCAGAGATACTCATTTTAACATTTATTTTCGTAATTACATGCGATTTGTTAAAGTTTTTACATTCGTTTTACTTCTTTTTGAGTATGCTTTAACCCTTAACCCTTACAGATATTTTATTTTATCAAATAAAATTAAGGTTACACTACGAAAAATCCCTCTCAAAACCAAGACTTTAACTAAAAGCGCACCAAGTCCCACACTGAATAGCACACAGGATACGCCGAACACTCAACTTGTGCCATACAAAACACAATACGGAAAAAACATCAGCATAAATAAATGCTCTGCAAAGAGATTAGTTACACGGGCGCCTTGCCTCGGGCATATTTTATCACAAAAAATCCTTGCAAATCCGTGTTAAATTTTGATCTTTAATTGTATTTTAAATGTTTTCTGCTTTTTATGATTTTTTGGAAATGGGTTTAATTTTCTCCTGCCCGGCCTGGCGCGGCCCGGCCCGGCCTAGCGCGGCTGTCCTGTTGTCCTGTTATACTTTGCATATGTAAAATAATTGTTACCTTTTTCGACTTTTTCGACTTTTTCGACTTTTGCGAGGCTCAATACTCAAGCACTTTATTAAATATGAGGCTCATTTGCACGTAAGAGAATAGTTATTCGTGAGTTATGCCTGAGACCCAACCAAAAAACCGACAACCGAAAACCGAAAACAGAAAACAGAAAACCGAAATTTAATTCCAAAGCGCGTCGATGCTTTTTAAATGAAATTTATGTACATTGTTTTATGTAAAATACGACCTTATCTACACCCCCTCGAAAAATTGCGTTCGGTATTTAAATTTTTTCTTGTGATGATTTATAAAAGAAGTGATAGCCGTTTTTATTTGGGCTTCATACTTACAATCCACTTGCAGTGAACTTTGTATCCTAATTACAAATAAAAGGATATCTCTTTTATCTTTAATTTATTGCAATTTTAATCCTCTTTTTTTTCTTAGTGTTTAATTTATATTTTAGTTTTATTAACTACTTTTAATCACTGCGTTTGTATATCTGGGAAGAGTATCTCATCCCACTTTTTTTATTATTAATAGAAAAGTGTGGTTATCATGGAGAATGGGTATGAGTATGATTCCCACTGCAGTACATATAATAATTACAATTGAATGTAAAAAAAATTACTGAAGCCATCTATAATTATAATCAGCTTTTATATTTTAATTGACTATTAAAATAAAAAACAGAAATTTAATAAAAATTTAAAAGATTAAGATTAAAATTTACTTTGTTTCATTAAAATACATATGCATAAGTATTACTTATTATTTATTTAATTTTCTCAATGAAATCTTGTTAGACACTTATTAGAGCCCAGGCAGTTAAGTCGGTTTGCAATTGAAATCCACTTAGGTTTCTTTTAGGTGACATCCTTAAACCTTACTTATATTGAGATATACTTATAGCAAAGCTGCCGACTCTACTATACAAAAGCTACAAGTCGCTCAAAGTCAGACTCTCCGAAGACTCTTCAAAGTGCCTTGGTACATCCACACAAACGACATGCTAAGAGACCTTAGAATTGACCCGATCAAAAAATACATAAGGAACAGAGCATATGAAGTTATATGCGAAAATTGACAGGCTATCCTACTTACCACTATCTAATCTTAGAGTAATCAGTCTCCGCACGGGGAGGTACGCAGATCTTAGATCAATCACTGAATAATTATGAAGATTGTAAGAGATATAGAAATGAGATGGGTGGGACCCTGTAGTACCCCCAGCTATCAAAGAGTAAAAGTGCCCAGTTGCGCTGACTCGAAAAACAGGATCAACATACATACTTATAGAATACTTATTACTTATAAAATCAATATATATGCCGAATTGTAAGTACACATAAATATATAAGTAAAGCATGTAAGTATATAAGTGAAGCATATAAGTCTATAAGTGAAGCATGTAAGTATATAAGTGAAGCATATAAGTATATAAGTAAAGCATGTAAGTCTATAAATAAACTATATAAGTCTATAAGGAAACCATAAAGGTATATAAATAAAACATATAAATCTATAACTAAAGCATGTAAGTCTATAAGTAAACTATATAAGTCTACAAGGAAACCATATAAATATATAAGTAAAGTATATAAATCTATAAGTAAAGCATATAAGTCTACAAGTAAACCATATCAGTATATAAGTAAAGCATGTAAGTATACTAGTAAAGCATAAAAGTCCATAAGTAAAGAATATAAGTCTATAAGTAAAGCATATAACTCTTTACTCTAACAAGTAAAGCATATAAGTACATAGCTAAAGCATATCAGTATATAACTAAAGTATATAAGTAAAGAATATAAGTATTTAAGTAAAGCATGTAAATCTATAAGTAAAGCATATAATTCCATAAGTGAAACATATAAGTCTATAAGTAAAGCATATAAATATATAAGTAAGCTGCATGTAAGTATATAATTAAAGCATATAATTATATAATTAAAGCATATAAGTATATAGGTTTATAGGCATTAAAGTAAATTTAAGCCATATACTCTTCGACAACCTCTTTTCTAGTCAAGGATATATTATTAAGACACACTTTTGTCGGCTGAAACACACTTAAGGTTTTAATTCCAACTGGAGTTACTTAGGTTTACTTTTTATGTTGGAGTAGGGTTGGTCTTAGGTGCAGTTTTGAAAATCTTACAGAAAAATAAATGATGGTTGAAGTTCATAAAATTCTAACACTAAGTATCTACACTAAAATCTTCTTAGACTATTAATTAGCTTTAAGAATCTATTAACATCGCTTTAATGATATGAGAGAAATAATAAGATCTCTTATAACAAATACTTCCATTGATGCGAATAATGTCTGAGTTCAGCATATATACTAGAGAGAACACAGATTAGGATATAAAGCTGAGTTTGTGGACAAACTTTATTTTGACTACATAAAAAAACCTATCATCCTAGTATGTTAGGTACATATATTACATAGATTTCTGTGATATATATATTATTAATTCACCAGCCATTTGTATGTCTTTAACTTGTTCAATTCTTTGAAAATCGTCCTAAGCTTCCGAATTCAATTTTTGATAGTTTTTCGAAGCTCCGAATAAAAGGGTTCTAAAGAATTATAGATGTGTACCTTTTTTAGACTAAGCATCTGTGCAATATATGAAATCCTAATATGTATATTTCTTCTTCTTTCTTTTATTGCCAGCCATAATTCCAAGTCGTTGTACATGTCATATAATATTATTGATTTCGATTCTACTCAAATTATTTAGTTTTCTTGTTCCAGATAGCTTCATAAATGCGCAGATATATTAAGTCTTAGCACAGGTGGTGCCATTCTGTCACTCGTTTAGTTGCATTACTACTCCCTTATTATTGCAGTTATTAGTAGAACTTGAAAGAATTCCAGCAATACTTAACTTATAAGTTATCTCCTAATATTTTTTCCTCCTTGCTAAAAAATAGAGTTTCTATTATCAATTTTGTATTGAACTTTATTATGGAAATAGGTATGGATGTCGTTCTGTGAGTAGTATGCATTTCTTAATTACCGTTTTCGGTAACTTGTCGCCACATAGCTGGCAATATCTCAACTATACACAACACTATACTCAATTATACAACTATAGTTTGAGGATAAACACGATCCTTTGTGTAACCTCACAAATAAAATGTTCATTCAAGATGTGTCCAAGGTACTTCTATTTAAGAATAATATCTTAAATTCTATGCATAATCCCACAAAAAAAAAATGGTAATGGTAATTTTTTTTTCCCAAAGTAACGCGTCTTATGTCGAAAAAAAACTATCTTAAAGTAAAAAGGGTTCGATTAGAAATGAAACCATAGAAAAACACAATTAGACATAGCTTCTAGTATGACAGACGCAAGTTCTAAGCCTGGCACTTGCAGTTCAAACAATTTATATACAGTCTATAAACTAATTTAAAAAAAAATTCGAATATTTCCGAAGATCACTGAAGATGAATACTTGGCAATACTCGAAACAGCTTTGTAAGGCCAGCCAAATTTCAATGAATTAGCGAATATATTAAATTTTGAATTTGTTTCTTAACCTGATTTTTAAATAATATTTATTATAGAAAAGTCTTAAATAGTAGTGAGCAACAACAACAAAAATTATTTTTATATAAGAAGAATAGCAAAATAATAGTATTGAAATTTAACAATTAAAAATAAAAAATAAAAATATAATAATTAATTAATTAATTATTCTATAGCTGGTTTATAACACAGCAAGAGAATTTCTTGATGAAATGTTCACAGCAAATCAACAAAAATCAGCTCCAGGAAAATGTGCGAAGATAAAAGTTAAGTACGTACATAAAGTTAAGTTAGTTGGTTAATAAGCGCTGACTCTGAGCTTTAAATTTGGCAGGGCACGAGTTCGATTCCTGAGACTTGTAGTCTTTGCAGACTCAAAATAACTATTTACGAATAATTAGATACAAGAATTATTTCCAAAACCACTGATGACGGGTATTTGGCAATACTCGAAACAGCTGTATGATCAGCCAAAAATTGAATCAATTAAAATAATTTAAAAATGAATTTTTGTTGTTGCATTTCACTACTTTTCAAAACCCTTTTTAAAATAATTTGTGTTTTTTAATAGGCTAAATGGTCAATAGTTAAAATGTTTATTATTTAACTATTGACCAATAATTAGCTCGTTAAAAAACAAAAATTAATTTTTTTTCACAGACAAAATGAGAGAGGACATTTATATCCTTTTATGTTATATATCAACGTTTATATGCTCAGCTTGAGAGTAGTTATTTTTTTAACTTATGGAGTTCTGCGATATTTACATAATTAATTGTAAATGCCACAACATGAGTATGACTGTTCACTATGATGATTTGTTGTTTCATACCTACACTCTGAAATCACTTATTCTGAGAAACACCAAAAGGACTGGACTTAACTGCTTGCATGCCCTTTTAGAGTCGTTTTGAGCCTTTGAGCAACTTTCAATTGTAATGATTTATTGAAACATTTTTAAATTTTATTAAAAATGAAACATCACAAAACGAAGAAGGAAATATGCATTTAAACTTCATAAACTAAGCAGAATTTATTTTGTATTAAAACAACAAATGAAGAAGGATACTCGTACCGGCGAGCTACGAGGTTTTGCAAATGCTAAACCTTATGGCTGTGGCGGTGGTAAATTGTCAATAGTTCAATAACCACAATTTATACTCGGATACGAGTACAGAAGTTTTCAACCCTCAATTTAGTAAAATTGGACTACAATCACGGAATCAATAACAAATTTAATATATCAATCCATTTGTACTTTTTGTTTTGGCTCCGTTTGCTCTACTCGTAGCTGTTGGGAAAATATGAAAACTTTTTCCATTACTTTCAAATTGACTTTTCAGTTTGTCATTGTGCTGCAAAATGTATCCACATTGTGATACTTTCGACTTCGACGTACACTCGTCGTATGTTTATCGCAGTATGTTTTTTAACATTACTTATTTACATACTCGTCCCGTCCGCATGCATAGCTATATGGGAAGAATATGGGAACGTATCATTTATATCGTTTTAAAAGCGCTGTTAAGTACTGCAGTCGTCGTCGTTGTCGCTGTTATTCTCTATTTTATACTTTTCATTTATTATTATTTTTTATTTTTTTTATTTTTTTTTTTTATTTTTGGTTAATGTATGTTTATATAAAACGAAGAGCTTTTATATAAGCACGCTTTTTACTTCTTTAAATAAATAAAGACAAAAGAAAATAATTATTGTTATTATAAGGCGAGTAGTTCATTGTATATTCAGCACATTAAAGGAAATAATCGAAGCAGAGACTTAATAAGGTTATATTCTTAAAAATATACACCCTACGTATAAAAGAAATCAAGAAATGAATCGAAAGAATAACTAAAGGACATTCAATAAAAAATGTCGGAGCAGTCATTATGAGACAGGAGATTATTTTATTTCCCTCAATCATATAAAGTAATATCATAAATAATAAACGTATCTTGGTTAATACGTCAGCAGTGAATGCCAAAGATTAATTTTCTTCGATAACTGATATACAGCAATAATAAAATATTATATTTTAATTAACCTTTCGCAAAGTTAACCTTAACTTTACCAAAAGTTTAATCATTTGGAGTTTAAGGCAAAAAGAATATTTCAAAATAGGCAATTATTATAAAGAAACTAAAGATAGAGTATTAAAATCTATAAAAAAAAAACTAGAATATGATAACTTGATATATGGACAGTTAAATTTGCAGCACAAATCTCAGTACATTTCTGTTACATTTTGTTTCTCCTTTTTTAGCAATATCCCGCACGAATTTCTTTAGTTAGGTGTGCGGAAAAATTGTCCGCACATTCATGCGTTGCAAGTGTGTTTGATTTTGTTTGATCACTGCATAAACATGTTTGGTTCCCAGTACAAACTCTTTTGTTTGATAAAAGTTGGTTTGATGTTGTAAGAAGTATGTGAAAAGTTCCATTTATTTCATATTGATGTAATATTAAACTTACATATGTATAAATTATTAATTTAATGAATTTTTTGTATGTTATTTATATAACATAATATAATATATTGTTGCCTAATGTAATATAGTTATTATTACTAAAACATTTAAGCGGTACATGTGTAAACAACATATTAGAATGACCGCTCACCCTTCCAGATAGGACAAGCGTCATCACTGTACAGTTTCCGAAATCGTAGCAGATGTTTAGTGGCTGGAATTTAAGTACTCGAAAGCGTGAATATAATAATAATAAATATAATAATTGTCATAAAGTTATCAAACTCACTCAATTCTAATTAGATTGGTAAGATAAAGGCTAGGTAAAAACATTTATTTTTGAAGAAGAAATTTGTATATTACACATGTATCTATACTTAAGCCTTAGACGAAGCTATCACAATTAAAGACTAGCTAACATTCTAACATTGGTATATCGACAGACTCCTCACTGAATAAGTGGTCGTAACCGGAGTTTATACGATAAAGTTAAAACAGAAGAAAGAGCAAGAAAAAAAAAACTATTTTTTCAACAGAAATTTATTAGACAATACCATTTCCGATTTATTTGAGTTCAAATTAGAACTGATTGGGTGATTACTTCAATCAAAAACTTACTCAATTAATATTGCTTTCAGACATGATAACGATCCATATAATAACTTATTTAAGAAGTTGTAGTTGTAATTTTCTTTAACACATTACTAACTCAAATACACAGTATCTATATCTTTCAGAGTTTCTAAATATTCTCTATATAAACATATGATTTGATTAAAAAAAGTATTTAAATTTTTTTAGTTTCGAATAATTAAAAAAAAAAAATATTGTTTAGCATTATCAGAAATATTGCAGAATGGCGTTATAAGTTTTACAAGCTATATTCATTCTCAATTACAACTCTAGACCTTTATTTGGTCCATTAGTGGAAATAGATGACTTCACGAACAGAAAACAACGCTCCTTATCCATTTAAATATTTTTGTAATTCAAATCAATAAAAAATAATTTCACCTAAAAGATATATGGTCGCTCTGTATTTAGGGTAGCGAATATTTAAAGGTCTTAATTCTTCTAGATTTGAATAATCGCATAGGAAGAGTTAAGTTATTTCTTTTAATTGATATTTGATTTATGCTCAGTAAACCAACCTGAGTGGTTGACAAAGAAGATTATTTTTGAAAGAGCTATATATTGGATGGTCTTAATTCTTTTAGACTTGGTTACTGACATAGGAAGTGTTTTGTCTTTATTGACTATATAGTTATGAAAAATACTTTATAGTCTCTGTTTCATATGGAGATACATATTTGGAAATTGAGAGCCAAAAATAGAATTAGAAATTTTTAAACTGAAAAATATAAATTTTTTTTGTTAATCATTTTATATATTTTTATACAAAACGTTAACATTAAACTAACATTTGAATTTACCAAAATAAAGACAAAAAATTTTAATTCAAAATATTTTTTTAGTACTCGTATTTGCTCTGCCAAAATACTGAGTTACTTTTTGTGTGCATTGATTTATTATGCAATAAATGTTTGAAAATAATAACTAAAAATATTTTTAAATTTACATTACAGAAAAGTGAAAACAAATACATTTAAATGGAGCTAAATAAAAAGTGTTCATTTCACATCTCAGAGTTCCTAACTTTTTTATTTTGCATACGAAAGCAAAGCACTCTCGGAAATAAGTTAAAAAAGTAAAGAAATAAATTTCAAAAAATTTCAAGTCCTACATAAGCACTCATTAACATACAAATATATTTTTAATATATATGAAAAAAAAATACATATATACATATATATATATAATAAGCATACAACGACGCTCGTTCCGTCAGTAAAAATTTGCATAAATTCTAATTTATTCCGTTCATTCGAAGAGCATTAAAACGAGCGAGAAGTCCAGGTAATTTTTGTGCACTTACTTTGGTTGTGAACGGAGGTACGGGGATGCTTAGCTAATATGGGGAATTTGTCGGTTTTTATATGCAAGGTGCTTCCTAGAATTGGTATTGGTATTGAACGTTAAGAGTGCTGGCAATGGTAGGACTGGGACTTTGCTGGTACAAGTAATGCGTAATTACATATATAATTATATCTTCTCATACAAATGGAAATTTCGTCCTTAGTTACTGAGCCGATGCTAATATGTGAGTGGTTTTCTTTAGTATCTCGATTCCATACACTTAATATACTCTGTAATTGTTTAAGGTTAAGCAATTAAAAGAAGATTTGTGGTTGAATTTATGAAGTAATTATTTACACTTATCATTGCTTTGCCAAAAATTCAGAATAAGTTTAAAACTTCTTTACACTCACATATAAAAAATAAATATTTAATACTTGTTAATATCATAAATATAATTTAAATTTTAAATAATTTTAATTATTTAAAAGATCAAAAATTGATTTAATGATTTAAAGATCAAAATTGGATGTACTGCCACAACATACACAATAGACTAAACTCCATTAGAAACCCAAACTAATTTTTATTTTTAATTTTCTTTCTTGTTAATTCAAAATTATCCTCAGCCGAGCCAATATAGCATACCAATTTTTCGAGACATTTTTAACACTCATCAGCTGGTATTACCATCAACATATCTACAGAAGCCTTTTAAATAGTCGCAATGGTTTCTAAACGATTTCTACCCATCATTAACATTTTTTTTGGAATAGTACACTACATGTAGTTATTATACCATTTTTAATTGAAGTAATATATCTTGGACCCACTTTTGATGAGAGACTCAAAGGGATAGGATACCTAAAGAAAACGATGAACAAGGCAGCGAAATGTATAATTGGCAATCAACATCTTATTAAGTTTTGTCAATAGTGCATAACCTGCAGATTTATATAAGAAAAAAAAAATCAAGTACTGTGTTTATAATCGATCAGTAAGTGATTGCAATGAAAAGAATACGATTGATGACAATAATAGTGATAATAATTGACAAATACCTTCTTTCACTTGTGCGGCGCAGACATTTAACACGTCGACACAATCTTACCCCCCCCAAAATATTTCTCCGTGACTTCGATCTTCCTTCTGAGTTTCATCAAGCCCTTAATGAAATGGTTCGTTCCCCTCAATCCATCCCGTTATGCAATCGTGGATTTTACTATCCCCTACTTCGTGTATACCGTTAATGGTCGTCTTCTTTTATTAGTTTGTCAGGATTTTTTCATCATCTCTAATTTGAACGCTCATGCGTTTTTACTCCTTGCTTAGAGGAATTTGTTTACAAATATTAAGCTCTTTTCTGTCTCTCCTAATTCTGGAATGGCATTGCATCTGCGGGTGCAATCTTTCACTTACATTCCGAATAGGTGGTTTAGTGGGTTCAAGTAAACACATGGTGGCGTTAGATTAGACCTACTGCCAAAAAAAAATAGTGATAATAATTAAAAGTAACAAAAACATTTGATCAATATAACAAAATCATCGAATAAAAGTACAACTTCTTATCAGATAATTAAAACTTTTCAAAAAAGATATATAATTAAAAAAACAGATAATATCTATAAACAAACTGAACGTTTTGATGAAGTGAATACCGAAGTCGATGCCCACAAAGACTTTTCTTCTGTCACTATCCGCTATATCAGAAGTAAACAAAACAATTCAAAGTTTGGATTTTCTATAGGTGTAAGTATCTTGTAGAATTGTAGAAAATAGATATTGGTGTTGTGTTTTGTGAAACCAGAATGGTTTTTTGACCAACCACGTATTTCATACATTTCACATTCATCTGACTTGGGTTAAGTACATTTTTCTCAGTGGCGGTTTTGTTAGAAGATTACTTATCAAGTTAGCATAACACACGATATTTGTATTTCTATATTTATGAAAACTAAAATTATTTCTTCCAAATACCATTGATTTTAGTGCTTTTCGATTATTTTGGAGTCTTCCAAAATTGACTTGATTGATAATTTTGTGATGATGGATATAAACGATGGATATGGAGCGATGTTTTCTGTTCGTGAAGTCATCTATTTTCACTAATGGACCAAATAAAGGTCTAGAGTTGTAATTGAGAATGAATATAGCTTGTAAAGCTTATAATGTCATTCTGCAATATTTTCTGATTATGCTAAACAATATTTTTTTTTTTAATTATTTGAAACTAAAAAAATTTAAATACTTTTTTTAATCAAATCATATGTTTATATAGAGAACATTTAGAGACTCTGAAAGATATAGATACTGTGTATTTGAGTTAGTAATGTGTTAAAGAAAATTATAGCTACAACTTCTTAAATAAGTAATTATATGGATCCTTATCATGTCTGCTAGCAGTATTTATTGAGTAAGTTTTTGATTAAAGTGATCACCCAATCAATTCTAATTTGAACTCAAATAAATCGGAAATGGTATTGTCAAAGTGAATGCCTATGAGTTTCATGGAATTCCATTGCTTTTATATTATTTCTATTTCTTTTTTATAAAATGAATTGTTGACATCACGATTGAATATTAGTTATTTGAGATCAGTTGAACAAAAAATATTGGATGCTAAAGTAACTTTATGTACAAATTTTATAATTTATTCATCGTTTTTTAGAAGTTCTGGATTTCTTCTTCTTTAGTTAGACTCATACTTTTATGAATTGATCTATAACACAACAATAATGTTATATGGTTTTTGTTTTTTGCAATAATTTGCAATAAAAAACAATTGTTATTAAGTGCAATCACAAATATTTACCTACATTGAGGACCTACAAGGTATGTTACGAAGAAGCGGCCGAAAAAAGAAAAAAAAGATCAGCCAGTATATATAAATACAGCTTATATTAATAATTCATTGAAATGAAACTTAACTCATCCTAAGAATATATTACATTGTATACATATATGCATTTATCAAGTAATATTTTGGTAGAGAATATTTATGGCACTTATAAGCAGTTTCTAGCACTATTTTTACTTACTATGTTTTACTCTCTAGAGACATCTAGAAAGTAGTCTCTGGTGGAGACTACTCGACGCGGCTAAGGACGACTTAGGTCTGTAATGGCTAACTAATTAAGTAATTTTACTTTCTTTTATATTTGTGAGGTATATAGAATGCGTTATCAGCATTAGCATTAGTATATATTTTATCAGCAACAGATATAGGACTTTGCTCTAAAATTATTTAATGCGTTAAAATCAATATTTTTTTTCGCTTTCAGAGCTGTTAAGGTTGTTTCAAGGACCACACATTTTTTGTAATATTTTTTTAAGAAAACACAGATTGTTTATTTGAATAATCGTTACTATTTATTTAATATGAATTCATATAATCAAACGATTAAAGGTGGTGAAGTAATATTATATGGGAAGGAATATTTAATAAAAATAATGCAAAATTATAAACAATTTATAAAGTTATAAACAAAAACTCTTTGCTCACTTCATATGCAATAGAAATCTACAATAAAAATTAAATATAATATATATTTAATTTTTTTTTTTTTATTTTTTATATTTATTTGAGTGTAAAAATAAATTTATTAACATTAAAATAAAAATCATAATAAAGGAAAAGGCAAAACAGTCGGAACTAATCTGTTAGCAATGAATTTCAACGAAAGTGTTAAGAGGGAATGCAATAAGGATTCAATGTACCAATATTGAATCCCATTGTAGCACTCACATCCAGCGCGGAACTCCTCTAGAAAGTGGTGGTACATATCCTGCGCAGTGTTGTTTTTCAATTATGCAAATTCACGAATTAAGCTAACGTTTCCAGAGGATTAAATGCAGATAGAAGTAGGAAAACGGCCTTACAACCGGAAGCTGTTACTTCGTAACTTTGCCACTGCTAAATTTGAATATAAAAGAAAAAACGCTAAAACTAATATACAAAAAATTATAATTTTAAAATAAATTTTCAAGAAATTCTCATGATAAAGTATGCTAAAGCATTAAATAAGCAGAAAATATAAATAAAGCGTTAAGTAAGGCAGATTTAAGCAGAATAATTTCTCAAGATTTGAGTTAAATAAACCGAAAGTGGTGCGGTCGCTTGTGTTAGAGATTTCAAATAAAAATGCTAAAAAGGTTTACTCTAAGAGTAATGTTATTTTCTTAGTGAACCTTCAATAATGTACCAACGAAATGCCTTACAAATAAATTGATATACAAACATGATTGTACATCAGTAGATATGCTTATCTAAGGGTTTATTATAGCACTCTCAGTTACCTATCGTTTACTAATATGGTTCTTGTTCCAATAATTTTATTATACTTCGACATATAAAATTTAATCAATTTATCTTGCTTTAACAAAATAAAATAATTTTTATATTAATATTTTCTAATTACCAATAATTTTTATTATTAGAATTTTTCAACTTGAAAACGATAACCATAACCATAAAGCTATGGTTGTACCTGTCTCCGACTCTATCATGCCTGCCAATGTCGCTTTCTTTGATTATTAGTAACTCAGGTGGTGATTAAAATGGGTTTATTGTAGCACTCTCAGTTACCTAACGTTTACTTATATGGTTCTTGTTCCAATTATTTTATTGTACTTCGACATATAAAATTTAATCAATTTATCTTACTTTTCTCTAGACGGCTTTGAAAATATAACCGGTACTAAAATTCTTATTCGATCGAATAGTTGCAACAGTTTAGAGTTTATTTGATATCGCACTTAATTTCAGAGTTAATTAAAAACTGTTTTTATGTAATAATAGTATATGTATATAGTGGATTTCATCGCTTCTTCTTCTTCTAAGTGCCTTATCCGTTTCGAGCGTTGGCTAACATGATTGCAATTTTAACCTTATCTACAGCCTCTCGAAAAAGTGATTTTGTACTTTTATTGAACTATTGACGTGAATTCTTCAGCCATGATATCTTTCGTCTCCCAGGGCCACGGTCTCTGCCTTCAATGATTAATTTCAGTAGTCCATACTTTTTCGGATGCCTTAGAATATGACCAAAATACTCCAACTTTCGTCATTTTACTGTCTCTAATATTTCTGTCTCTTTATGGACATGCCTAAGTACCACTGCATTTGTAATTCTTTCTATCCCGCTTATTTTCAGCACGCGTCGATAGTACAACATTTCAAAGGTCTCGAGTTTATTCATCGATGCAACAGACAGCGTCCTGGCCTCTGTCCCATAGAGTAGTATAGAGAATATCGCTACATAGTGAAAACGAAAAGAAATTTTTTTCACAAAAGTCACTGAGAATATTTTTGCCATAAACTCGAAGGCATATTCATCATCACTTCGATGAACAAAAGTTGTGAAGTCACTTCATCCCTGAAGCATCCATCTGTTCCTCCACACGGTAACTCGATACACTAAAAAATTAAGTTTAACGCGGAGACCATTAAGAAAATTAATTAGAAACTTATGAGGAAATAGAATGAGGAATTACTCATATATATTAATTAAATGCCACTTATCAACAATTACCGGTATTGAATTTCCTTCATTGCTGGTGAGGATATAGAATTGAAGCAGCGTTTCCGATATGCAAGTATAAATATAAAAGCATTTATTTTGTGATAATTTGTGATAATCAATGTAAATATTTTATGTTCATTTACATATAATCAAATAATTATTTTATTTTTATTCACACATATAAATTCTTTAACATCGTAAAGAAACCATAGTAATATTTTTGGCATTTTGCGTGACCTCAATAGTGAGAAGTAAATTGACATTATAATAATTATATGTGCAATGCGATTAATTTTCACTTACTCGAAAATAAGTAATATTACCAATTGATAATAATATATTAAACTACAGAAAAACAAATCATAAATATAATGCAAATTGAAAAAACTAAGAGAAAAACTGAAGAGGCTCAGAAGAAGGTCATTGGACGTAACTTAAGATATTCCAAATAACAACTATTATATTCAACATCAAAGATATGAAAAGAAAAAACTTACCAAATCTCTGGAATCAAGTATATTTAGTATATATGTGAAAAATGAAAGCAAAAAATAAATTCGGAAATCTATATATCTAAAAACATATAATATCAAAAACTTCATCATTGATTCCATAATATTGCCAAGTGTGATGAATTCAGAGAAAATCATTTCAAATAAAGAATAGCATATGGAGAAACATTTTGAAGGGCTGAAATAAACAGATGAGTTTAAATACCATATGTACCAGAAAAACGAATTTAGATGAACTCTAAATTGATTTTTTTAAAAATGTATTTATTCTTTTATAGAAAAAAATTTTATGTCATAGGTTAAAGTTAAAGATTAAGGACAAACTATTGAATAAATTTCTTTGTAGATCGCCAAGCAGCTATTAAAGAAATCGCATCATACTGGCCATCATTCAAAAATCTTCTAGAATGTAAGAAATCTATAGCCAGTCTGGCCTGCAACCGCAAACTTTGTATGTACGGTATGCCTGGTCATAAAGGCATAGAGAGAATTGACATAGTCGATACTCACTCAGCCGGACCCAAAGTCGTAAGTACTAACTTGAAGTTATTTCTGTGAAAATACAATAACAAATTCACTTGCTGTGTTATATATTAGAACTTTAGTTTTAGAATAATTAAATTTAATAATCATGTTTTTTTTTTCATTTTTAATATTTTATTTTGTGTAAATAGTTTCATAAAATTTTCTAATATATTTATGGATATATATTTGTGTGAATTTTAATTTTAATTACTTTATATTAGTTACACTAATACCCCAATTTGCGTCGTTAATTGGGACCGATAAAATCCGATGCAAATCGAATCACATTTTTCGACATATTATATTTCCAAAAGTATTTTGGTCTTGGGTCACTTGTTTATGGAGAAATACCTTTCAACTCGTAGAATATCGAAAGAGCCTTATTCTAAATAACCATTTGACTCAGTGGCATTCTTCTTTGATTCTAATTTTCTATACAAATGAATAGAAGGGACTCCATTTTTACAATTAATGGACTTCTATTTCTTTCAACTTGTTTGACCTGCAAATATGTGACAGCTTTTCCATAGTCCTTTGTTTTGTCTATTATTTTGCACCACGTTTATAAATTGTTCTTACAATAGTTGGAGCTAAGCCCAGAATTCTGCCAATGTCAGTAGATTTTTCTCTAAGTTTAAAGTGTTTTAAAATATATAACTTTTTGACTCATTTTTATACTTTATAAAGCAGAAATTCACCTTTCCACTTTGCCACATATATATAAACTGACACCTTTTTATTAAAAACTTAATATATAAATTGCCTTTTAAAAAATGTCAACTACAAGAAATAAAATGGGAGTCCCCTCTGAAGGCCTGTATTAAAATATAACGAACCCAAAACCTTAAAAAAAAATTTTTTTTTGTAGACGTCAATTGAATCAATTCGAAGCCAAAACTAATTTTTTTTTTTTTTTTGGAGACGCAAATTGAATCATACCAAATCGGGGTGACATAAATCGGGGTAGTAGTCTATTAGAATTACAACAATAAAATTTATTTATATTTAATGTTCTACATTTATATAAAGCCTTATATTATTTATATGAAACAGTACGGAATACGTGCTTAGTAATTTGAACTTATCACATTTGATCAACAAAACCCTGTCAAAAATCTTAATGACTGTCCATCATTGAAATTTTAAACTAAAAGAAATACATCGTTATCATAATACAAAATAATCTTACCTCAAAGGAACATCCTTAAATCATTGTCAACAATTTTGCTTTAATGTCACATACATAAAAGTCCATAGTAATGTCTGAAATAGAAGAATATTCAGTACCATACACATATCCGTACCGTACGCAGTTACGAGTCCATAATGTTTCAGAATGAAAATGAACGTAATTTTGCCAAATTATGAAATATTGTTCCTCGTCTTCTCGTTATCCCAAAATGTAAAGTTCCTTTACTCGTTAAAGCGTAAATGTATGTTTAGTGAACTGAAATATAAGAAACAGATAGATAATCACTCAATAAAAGTGGAGTAAAAACATCCTGTAAGCAGCTTTAATTGGTCTCAATATGGCGATGAAGGCAAGAAAAGCTAAAATTAATAATAGAATTAAATATCCAATGCACTCGTATAAACTGAAAATAATGATATTGCCACCAACAAGTGCTATAAAACACAAAGCAAACCCACAGCAAAGGCCAAGTCTGTGGATGTCTTGCTCGGAGCTTATTCAAATGCTCAGCCATAGAGCGCCCATTTATGACGAAGACAACTGGCAATGGCAAGCGCGTGTGAACAATAAGTGAGTGAAGTTAGGACGGACCTATAAATTGTAAATGAATTAAAAGTGTGGAATTGTGAGGGACGAGCATAGGGACGAGTGAATATAAGGACGAGCAGAAGGACGGGGGGTCGAGTTGGAATTCTATTTGTGCTACAAAATATTCTAAATTCTTATTATTGTTTATATTGCTTTGTTGCCTTTTTGTATTGTTATAGTTGATTACTGTTTCTGCTGTTGTTGTGGCTTGTTTATCGTTGATTGTTGATTGTTACTTGTTACTTGTTACTTGTGGTCACATGCTAAGGAAAATGTTAAAAAAATAAACATAAAAATGTCTCCCCTGTTATTCTTTCGAAGTGCTTAAGGACATTTTTGGAGCATATAATGAAGAAAGCCGAAGTGAAAGCAAAGAAAAGAACAAAAGAGAAACAAGTTAAAAAGAAAAACGATAAAAGTTAATGAAGATATTCAGTCTATATTACAAGCAATGTTCGTTTAACTGATAATTCGAAATTCGCTGGACATGGACGTTGGACTTTGAACGTTGGACGTTAGACCCAACGTGGGTGGTTTTAGGATTTTAAATACGCCCGTACTTTGTGGCTTTTTAACTGTGCGTTTCGGGAGCGTCATTTAATCACTTGTAGTTTTTAAATTTGACTGGCTCAGTGAATACAAAATACTTTTTATGAGTATTTTAATGTCATGGATTCAATGAAAATCCTAGTAACTCACATAAACGTACATAAAGCCAGTACCAGTACAACCAGAACCAGTACAATCAGAACCATCACCAGAACGGATAGAAGATAGAAGATTACTAAAATTATTTATACTAATTTACGAGTTGAAAATAATTTGAAATTGAAATAAATAGAAAACAAAGCACTTTTTATGACTTTGGTTTTAAGATACTAAGCAAACATATTTCAAAGTAAATCTGTTGACAACTTTTTAATATCATTTAATATTAATCCTGCAATAAAATTTATTTTATAAGCAAACTGCAAAATTTCGGTACGAGTATCTGATATTACTTGATGTTGTGGGAGTGTGCACATGTTCCTAGCTTTCTGCCTCCGCACTGCAATGCACTAAAAAGGAAATTTCAAAAGTTTAACAGTTTTTAATATGTACATACATACTTATAAATCGATAGATAAATTTTCAAGTAAAAAACAAGTAAGTACACAACCAAACGAAAAGTTGGAATATAAAATATACAAAAAATCTGAAAAAGTTTTCGTACTTCCTAATTTAATTACAACAATTCTTGTTTAGCAAAGTTAAGTAAATTGCAAGTTGACCTCCATTCCGCAAATTTTGTTTTCGTTTCTAAAAGGATGACTACTTTAATACATTTAAAACTAGTAAACTTATTTCTCCTTATATTGTATAATACGGAATGCTACTTCTTTCGCCATAACGCGTTGGGCACTGCTCTCACACTTTTTACGAGTCCAACTTCTTTCCTTAATAAGTTTTAAAAATAAATACAACTTTCGACATACTTGAATAAACAGCTTCAAATTTAATATTGGAATTAAATTTCTTGAGAGTCTTCTGATTATGTGTTGACCTAAGAAATTTTATGAGAATAAACCTTAATTCAATGATATAGTTATCTAACTATCTAATATCTAGTATGTATCTAATACTATGATGATTAGTGTTTATTTTTATATAAAATAATTACTGAAATATGAAAACCAAATAATTTGCTTTTAAAAATAAAATAAATCTAAGTAGATCTGACTAACTCACAGCATACTCAGTAACTTCACTAATTATATATAGTGCAGCTAAATACTGACATCGATATACTTGAATAAACAGTTTCAAATTTAATATTGGAATTAAGTTTCTTGAGAGTCTTCTGATTATGTGTTGACCTAAGAAATTTTATGAGAATAAACCTTAATTCAATGCTATAACTATCTATCTATCTAATATCTAGTATGTATCTAATACTATGATGATTAGTGTTTATTTTTATATAAAATAAATACTGAAATAGGAAAACCAAATAATTTGCATTAAAAAAAAAAACAAATCTAAGCAGATCTGACTAACTCGCAGTGTACTTAGTAAGTTCACTAATTATATATAGTGTAGCTAAATACTGACATCGACATACTTGAATAAACTGTTTCAAAAGTCTTCTGATTATGTGTTGACCTAAGAAATTTTATGAGAATAAACCTTAATTCAATGCTATAACTATCTATCTATCTAATATCTAGTATATATCTAATACTATGATGATTAGTGTACAATTCTATATAAAATAAAACTGAAATAGGAAAACCAAATAATTTGCATTTAAAAATTAAACAAATCTAAGCAGATCTGACTAACTCACAGCATACTCAGTAACTTCACTAATTATATATAGTGCAGCTAAATACTGACATCGACATACTTGAATAAACAGTTTCAAATTTAATATTGGAATTAAATTTCTTGAAAGTCTTCTGATTATGTGTTGACCTAAGAAATTTTATGAGAATAAACCTTAATTCAATGCTATAACTATCTATCTATCTAATATCTAGTATGTATCTAATACTATGATGATTAGTGTACAATTCTATATAAAATAAATACTGAAATAGGAAAACCAAATAATTTGCATTTAAAAATTAAACAAATCTAAGCAGATCTGACTAACTCACAGCATACTCAGTAACTTCACTAATTATATATAGTGCAGCTAAATACTGACATCGACATACTTGAATAAACAGTTTCAAATTTAATATTGGAATTAAATTTCTTGAAAGTCTTCTGATTATGTGTTGACCTAAGAAATTTTATGAGAATAAACCTTAATTCAATGCTATAACTATCTATCTATCTAATATCTAGTATGTATCTAATACTATGATGATTAGTGTACAATTCTATATAAAATAAATACTGAAATAGGAAAACCAAATAATTTGCATTTAAAAATTAAACAAATCTAAGCAGATCTGACTAACTAGCAGTGTACTTAGTAAGTTCACTAATTATATAAAGTGTAGCTAAATACTGACATCGACATACTTGAATAAACTGCTTCAAATTTAATATTGGAATTAAGTTTCTTGAGAGTCTTCTCATTACATGTTGACCTAAGAAATTTTATGAGAATAAATCTTAATTCAATGATATAGCTATCTATCTATCTAATATCTAGTATGTATCTAATACTATGATGATTAGTGTACACTTCTATATAAAATAAATACTGATACAGGAAAACCAAATAATTTGCATTTAAAAATTAAACAAATCTAAGCAGATCTGACTAACTAGCAGTGTACTTAGTAAGTTCACTAATTATATAAAGTGTAGCTAAATACTGACATCGACATACTTGAATAAACTGCTTCAAATTTAATATTGGAATTAAGTTTCTTGAGAGTCTTCTCATTACATGTTGACCTAAGAAATTTTATGAGAATAAATCTTAATTCAATGATATAGCTATCTATCTATCTAATATCTAGTATGTATCTAATACTATGATGATTAGTGTACACTTCTATATAAAATAAATACTGATACAGGAAAACCAAATAATTTGCATTTAAAAATTAAACAAATCTAAGCAGATCTGACTAACTAGCAGTATACTTAGTAAGTTCACTAATTATATATAATGTAGCTAAATACTGACATCGACATACTTGAATAAACAGTTTCAAAACTCTTCTGCTTATGTGTTGACCTAAGAAATTTTATGAGAATAAACCTTAATTCAATGATATAGCTATCTATCTATCTAATATCTAGTATGTATCTAATACTATGATGATTAGTGTACACTTCTATATAAAATAAATACTGAAATAGGAAAACCAAATAATTTGCATTTAAAAATAAAATAAATCTAAGTAGATCTGACTAACTCACAGTGTACTTAGTAAGTTCACTAAGTATATATAGTGTAGCTAAATACTGACATCGACATACTTGAATAAATTGCTTCAATTATAATATTGGAATTAAGTTTCTTGAGAGTCTTCTCATTACATGTTGACCTAAGAAATTTTATGAGAATAAATCTTAATTCAATGATATAGCTATCTAACTATCTAATATCTAGTATGTATCTAATACTATGATGATTAGTGTACAATTCTATAAAAAATAAATACTGAAATAGGAAAACCAAATAATTTGCATTAAAAAATAAAACAAATCTAAGCAGATCTGACTAACTCACAGCATACTCAGTAACTTCACTAATTATATATAGTGCAGCTAAATACTGACATCGACATACTTGAATAAACAGTTTCAAATTTAATATTGGAATTAAATTTCTTGAAAGTCTTCTGATTATGTGTTGACCTAAGAAATTTTATGAGAATAAACCTTAATTCAATGCTATAACTATCTATCTATCTAATATCTAGTATGTATCTAATACTATGATGATTAGTGTACAATTCTATATAAAATAAATACTGAAATAGGAAAACCAAATAATTTGCATTTAAAAATTAAACAAATCTAAGCAGATCTGACTAACTAGCAGTGTACTTAGTAAGTTCACTAATTATATAAAGTGTAGCTAAATACTGACATCGACATACTTGAATAAACTGTTTCAAAAGTCTTCTGATTATGTGTTGACCTAAGAAATTTTATGAGAATAAACCTTAATTCAATGCTATAACTATCTATCTATCTAATATCTAGTATATATCTAATACTATGATGATTAGTGTACAATTCTATATAAAATAAAACTGAAATAGGAAAACCAAATAATTTGCATTTAAAAATTAAACAAATCTAAGCAGATCTGACTAACTCACAGCATACTCAGTAACTTCACTAATTATATATAGTGCAGCTAAATACTGACATCGACATACTTGAATAAACAGTTTCAAATTTAATATTGGAATTAAATTTCTTGAAAGTCTTCTGATTATGTGTTGACCTAAGAAATTTTATGAGAATAAACCTTAATTCAATGCTATAACTATCTATCTATCTAATATCTAGTATGTATCTAATACTATGATGATTAGTGTACAATTCTATATAAAATAAATACTGAAATAGGAAAACCAAATAATTTGCATTTAAAAATTAAACAAATCTAAGCAGATCTGACTAACTAGCAGTGTACTTAGTAAGTTCACTAATTATATAAAGTGTAGCTAAATACTGACATCGACATACTTGAATAAATTGCTTCAATTATAATATTGGAATTAAGTTTCTTGAGAGTCTTCTCATTACATGTTGACCTAAGAAATTTTATGAGAATAAATCTTAATTCAATGATATAGCTATCTAACTATCTAATATCTAGTATGTATCTAATACTATGATGATTAGTGTACAATTCTATAAAAAATAAATACTGAAATAGGAAAACCAAATAATTTGCATTAAAAAATAAAACAAATCTAAGCAGATCTGACTAACTCATAGTAAACTTAGTAAGTTCACTAAGTATATATAGTATAGCTAAATACTGAATTTGTGAACCATACCAGAAAAACGAGATAAGTTTCCTATAAGAAAACCAAAAAATTCGTATAGGAATTTAGGATATAGAAATTTTTTTCTATCTCCTATAGGAAGAAAACTCCTATAGGAACAAACAAAACAACATGTTAATAGCCTGCAAAAGTTTCTGTAGTACGAAATCTCATCTTTCTAACACCACCTAGCGTAATCCGCTCACACTTATACAATAACGGATGCAGATAACTAAACCAACTATTGGAAAATTAATCGATTTCATTTTAGGTGTAGTAAAAAGAAATCGATTAATTTAATTAATAATTCCATTCTCGAGGAATTTTTATATATTTCATATTGCAGCCATAATTTTGTGTAGATAACGTAATACAATCTCGATCCATATTTAGACTAGGCGTGCTGATATAGCTATCAACACTTTTACTCGTATAGTGATGATCTTAAGGTTTCCTGAAAGATGCGAGTTAAACTAATTGTTGTAGTCTCTCTGTATTACCACTATTATGCTATTTGATCTTTCAGTTAACGTTTGGGAGATTCGTCAAATTAAGATAGGTCAGTATGCAAACATTCTCTAACTCATTAAAGTCACTTTTTCTATAGTACTAGACGAAGACATAATAAGTGATGAGATTTCTTTATAAGAACTCTCTAGGGAGATCCGCCAAGTTAAGAAAGGCCTGTAAGCAAACTCTAAGTTCCTCTCTAAGTCTAACTCGTTCTCTTAGTCATTAAAGCCACTTTTTCTGTAGTCCTAGAAGAAGACATAATAAGTGATGTGATTTCTTTATAAGAAAACTCTGTGACTAAATAGTTTCTCGAAGAATTTTTTCCATTTTCTTATTATATTCTATTTGAATATCTATTATTCTGTTTTGTTTATCCATACTTTTAATCGTCGCTGATGTTCTGTCTTCTCTCCGAAACTGCAGCTGAAGATGTCTGTTATGTGTTCCTTTCTAATGCGGTTGGAACTCAGCATTAAAAAGAAAATAAGATTTGAACTTCATGTAGAAGTTATTGGGTGGTTGTGCGAGATTTCAAGAGATGAGGATTCACCATAAAATGGAGTCAAAAACGTTAGTCATGACGAAAAATGTTAGTAATATTACTGGATTTACCAGATGGAATTTAAAATGTATAAAAGAGTATATACGGTACTGCACAGGAATTTGATGTGAGTTTCTTCTTTAAAGAAGAGTAAATCAAAATTTTTTTAAATGGTTATATTAGTCCTAAAGTTCTTGATTTTTGGTACTGATTTTTTTTTTTTTTGCAAATAAATTTAGTCAATTTTTTTAATTATTTTTTGTTTAGTCAAAATAATTTTAACACTAAATAGACAGAGTGCAATAAATGTAAATATTTCTGAAGTAGATAGATTTCGATTCTGGTCATCCGTTAGTATAACTGCCATTCTAAGTGCTTTCCAATAATTACCAAAAGTTAGAGCTTAAATAACATAAAAATAAGATTGTTTCGTTGTTTTCATTTCTTAATTTATTTTTATTCATCCTGGCAGTAAAAATTTATATAAAAAGGTACGTATATGTGGTATTTTATGAATGTTGTTTTCTTATGAATACAAACACGCAACAAAATTCTCATAAATTAATGTCACTTCGAGTTCAGATTTGATATTTATGGAATCACGTTTCACGATGGATCTAAGCTTGTTTCTATTCTTCCGATTCGATAAGTTTTCTTCCAATTCGTTTTTTGTATATTTGTGCGTTTAGATTTATTGTTGACATTTTACGTTTGATTCTATCTGAAAAGATTAAATCTCCTAGACATGTGGTAGCTAAACTAAAACTCATTCGAATAAGTTTGTACAAGTATTGATGTTAATTTCCACATTCGAAAACTAAACAAAAAAATAAATAAACAAAAAAAATAATATAAAAGATGTAATCGATTTTCTCTAATAAAAGGTATGTTACGAAATATAAAATCTTATTTATAAATGATAAATATAAGCATCTCATAAGAATAAGAACTTCAAATATGGATGCTTCCAAACTAACTTTAATGAAATTTTAATCTCAGATAGACTCTATCAATACATAGAGTCTATATGTAGAGTGATACATATATAGTATATATTAATAGAATATACTAGGTGTAGTAAAAAGAAATCCATTATTGTTTGATCCGATTTAAGCCAAATATGCGCCGTTTTGTCGATAACTTGTTACCAAGTTAATTAAAGCTAATTTAATAATGTCTTTCTTATTTAAGTCCTCGTCTCTATTCGCAACAAATTAAGACAATCGAGAAAATCGTTTATCATTCGCCATGAACAGGAACAGATAGTAATCACTTGGTGTTAAATCTGGACTATAAGGTGGATGCATAAAAACTTCTCAACCAAGCTTACAGAGCTCACATCATTATCGATGTGTGTGGTCAGGCGTTGTTCTGTCGGAACACGTTTTTCTCCTATTGACCAAAGCTGGCCGCGTCTAGACCATTCTGATTGCTTACTTTAAACAGTCCAATTGTTGATAGTATAGTTCTGAGTTCAGAGTTTTGCCGTAGGGAGACAGTTCATACTAAATGATTTTCTGCCCATCTCTTCAAACGCACAGCAAAACCTACCCGGTCGTTAACCAAAATTGTGCATGATTGATTTTTACAGTATCAGGACTATAAACACTCTTTATCTAATCGGAATCATGCAATTACCAAACTGTCAAAACTTTTTTTAATACAAAACTTCACCTTTCTAATGCCATCTAACGTAACCCGATCGAACGCGGATATAGATAATTAAAGCAATATATTAAGAAAATAATGAATTTCTTTTTTTAGGTACAGCTAATACGTCACTTCTGTGGTACCACAATGGGCCATCATTTGAGCTCAAGTGGGCTTTTTGGGATACAAGACCGCCACTCCAACCTACCTACCTAATATGAAGATGAATACTTAGTACTATTCGAAACAGCTGTTCGATCAATCCAAGAACTTGCTTTATTGAAATTATTCTTTTATATTTGGAAAATTCATGACTACAAAATATTGCATATATATTTGCTTTTAAACATTTAATTCAATGAAATTATGTAAACGAGATAGTTTTCAACTTACGAATGTTGGAGTGTAGATAAACACTCCATCAAAGTGGTTAACACTGTACACGTATTCACGTTATGTTGACTTAATGTAACAGTTCGTTTAGTTGACCACACACTTAGACCTTACGGATCCTTTGCGATACCCATGTTCAACACGGGACCTTAACGTATTATGCCTGCTTCTAAGGCATCGATTAAAAACGATTTACAAATTTACTATAAACGCTTATGTACAGTGATCGCAAGTCCCACATTGCGAGCAAATAATGACACGCTTGCCTTCTTTGAAGAAACATATGAACAACATATGTTATATGTCATCTACTTTACATATGATTAACATTTTTAACTGTAGTGAAAAACTTTATATAATTGCTACGTTTAATTGTGTTACAATCATCACTGTCTGCTCTTTATAGATCTAATACAGAACAATTCCTGAAGCTATATCTCTACACTTATATCTCCCAGTTTATCCAAACTTAAATACTGAGAACAATCCACCTCAGTATTCCACAGAACATTGATAAATTTGAAGACATGGAAATTGTATCCCTAGATTTAATAATGTCTAGTTTTAGACTTAAGTAAATTTTCGTAACATAGTAACGACCGTTCAACACTAGATTTTTCTTTATTCCGGAAAAATATTATAACTAAAGATTTTAAATATTTATTTTACGTTCTTATAAATTGGTGTATTGAGTCGGAAATAAATTAATTTAATTATTTATTTATTACTGAAAGGCCTCTATTATCTAAAGTTGTTAACTATTCGAAATTTATTGACATCTTTATCAGGACTTCTTTTTGAAAAAAAAGAAAAAACAAAACCGTATCCAAATGAACTATGAACTGTAAGAGTTTTATCACGACATTGTTATAATTCAGCGAATTAACATCCAGCGGCTACACTGCCTTGGGCATGTCCTGAGAATGGATGAAGATGCTCCAGCAAAGAATGTATCTGAAGCAATAGTAACAGGAAAAAGGCGTAAAGGTAGACCATGTCTCCGGTAGAGTGATCACATTGAGGTAGCACCAACCGGACTTGATGTACGAGACTAGGGAAGGCGTGCATGCAGTTGAAGCGCTTGGAGAGACATGTACCGATGAATCAGGCCGAAACTCGGTAACGGGTTGGTTTTGCCAAATAAGTATGTAAATAAGCACGAAAAGTGCTTTGAATTGCCAACATTTATGATTTAGCAAATACTTTAAATTCTAAATAACGAAGCTTTATACAGTATCTGCCTCTCTCTTAGCTAACAAATAAACTAATGAGTTATTTCTGAAGATCGCTAATGTTGGACATTTGGCAATATTCAAAAGATCTCTATTGTTAAAATTATATTCTTCTCAGTAAAATTGGTTTAAGTCTTTTCAAAAAAAAAAATTTTTAATTTGATATTACATACATATTCTTGTTCCGGAGATATACGAGTACAATAAAAAAGAGCAGTTTCCCATTAATAATAGAATCGTTAATCGTTAATAGTTGCAATTGTTGTATATCGAGCCGATTGTATCAATAATGCGTGAAGTCATTAAAATTAACTGGAATCGTTTCTGAGTATATACTAACTATATTTGTAAGGACTTTTCGATCCAAACACAAAAGTGCATTAAAAATTTTCGGTGTGGTGCGGGTGTTAATTTATATAACATTATATTTAAACTTTGAGAATATCACAGAATCTTTGACATAACAGAAATATCAACAAAAGTAATTATCGTGAAATAATAACATCATTGTAATATTACATTAAGACTGAAAAGTTTTCGGAAATTCTCATTTAAAATTCGCGCGCTGTATATTTTTCGATATTTTAAGTTTATGTAGTTTGGCAGCACTGTCCTTAATTCCTATGCCAAAAATGAGCGCGATCTGTCAGACAGTTCGTTTACGGCAGCTGTTGAACCCAGTTCACCTCAGTAGTGCGTTGCGAAATGTCTTCGACGGTCGTACGACCGTCCTGAAAGGCTTTGTACCACTCATAAACTTGAGTTTTCGATAAAACTGATTCCCCATAAGCCTTTTGTAGCATTCGCAACGATTCTGCACACGAAATTTCGTTCGAAACACAAAATTTGATGCAAACTCTTTGTTCAATATTTTTTTCCATTGTTTTTTTCGCAACGCACTACTGAGGTGAACTGGTTTCAACAGCTGCCGTAAACGAACTGTCTGACAGATCGCGCTCATTTTTGGCATAGTAATTAAGGACAGTGCTGCCAAACTACATAAACTTAAAATATCGAAAAATATACAGCGCGCGAATTTTAAATGAGAATTTCCGAAAACTTTTCGGTCTTAATGTATAATAAAAATATCATAATAATGTTATAATATAATAGATCATAATAAGTTGATTTCAAGTAAACTTATCATAGTAACACACCAATTTTTTATAAATTTTATTTGTGTGATTTTTAAAAGTTCTCCAAACCCTCTGAACTTTAGTGCCCGGCGTGGTCTAAGAAGATCCTATGTTGTGTAAAACCACGTAGAGGTACTCATAGTAGTGATACACACATGTGGTGTGTGTAGTTTTTGGGGTGAGTAGTATTTCAATATCTCAATGGTTTATGCTTTCGTAGGTTAAACGAAAATTCTTCACTTTTGATAATATTATAGATCATAATAATAATAATATATTTAATTATAATCGTTGATTTCAATTAAACTTATTATAGTAACACACCAATTTTTTATAAATTTTTTTTTGTGTGATTTTTAAAAGTCCTCCAAATCCTCTGTACTTTAGTGCCCGGTGTGGTCTAAGAAGATCATATGTTGTGTAAAACCACGCAGAGGTACTCGTAGTAGTGAAACACACATGTGGTGTGTGTAGTTTTTGGGGTGAGTTGGATTTCAATATCTTAATGGTTTATGCTTTCATAGGTTAAACGAAAATTCTTCACTTTTGATAATATTATAGATCATAACAATAATAATATATTTAATTATAATAGTTGATTTCAATTAAACTTATTATAGTAACACACCAATTTTTTATAAATATTATTTGTCTAATTTTTAAAAGTCCTCCAAATCCTCTGTACTTTAGTGCCCGGTGTGGTCTAAGAAGGTCCTATGTTGTGTAAAACCACGTAGAGGTACTCGTAGTAGTGATACACACATGTGGTGTGTGCAGTTTTTGGGGTGAGTAATATTTCAACATCTTAATGGTTTATGCTTTCGTAGGTTAAACGAAAATTCTTCACTTTTGACCCGAAAAATTTAATGTTTTATTTAAATTAATATTTTGATTAATTTTATTGTAAGGGATCAATATTTAAATCGTATCAATGAGTTAACGTTTTTATTGGCACTCAACACAAACGTTCCGCAGTTGTTAAGCTCCTTAATTGAACACATGCACACCGCATGTGTTTGTAATCGCCGTACGTGAGTCCTGCGTTTATTCACACCCAATAAACTACGGAACGAAACCGAACTCACAACGAATTTGTTATGAGTTCCCAGATACATTCCTACCGCTTTACTCTTATCGTTTGAAATTTATTGCAAACCAACTAATGTTATAATTTCTTAAAAGGTTTGCTTTTATTTTCAATAAGTGGTGTGGTGAAGTACATTCAGTTATGTGGGTTACTTATACGGAGTCAGCAGATTATTCTGTAATTGGAGTTCTGTTGCTTTTTAATTATAATTTTTAAGTTTCAACTCACATAGCAGTAGATCAAAGTTTTTTGAAACACTTCACTTGGAACACTTGTAATTTCATTTAGAAAATAAACACCCCAAGTTTTCATCTTAAAATTTATAAATTAATTTATTGCCTTTTAATTTCTATTTAAGATTTTTATACAGATTCTGTTAATTAAAGTTTCTTTTTTTTTTTTTTATTCTTAAGATATTTATGTATAATAATATAATAACTAACTTTGTTAGTTAGTTATTTGAAGTGGTAGAAGGAATGAATCTTCCTCAATTAGCCAAGAAAACCGTTTTGATTCCACAATTCCTCGTAATAGTGGATAGAAGAATGGTCAGGTTTGAACCAGCCAGAAGCATCCGACCAATGCTAATACTGAAAATTTCGCTGAGTGTATTAAAGAAGAGGCAAACAAAACTTAAGCCTGGTTCTGGACAAGCCCGACATAGACGCAGCAAGTGTTCTGGCGTCTTTTCTTCGAACGTCGGTAGGCATGAGACACAGGAGACACTACAAGGTAGGTCGAGCATAGCCCCATACCATCCTATGATTTAATGCTGAGTTGAAACACATATTAGTTTAAATACTTCTGATTTGCTTCTGTTTACCAAGTAAGAGGTTAGGAAATATGAGTCCACTTCCTATTTGCCTGACGCAAAATGTGATCATAAATCACCCTTCGGCTATAGCTGGCAGGTATAGGCATTGGAATTTAAGTTTCTATAGGAAAGGTGCCCAGTCAATGTCGGAATATCCTGAAACCAAAACTAGAGTTACTAAACAACTTTGAACTTCTTTAAATTTTTTCTAATATTTAGCAAGGAGAGAATATCAAACGGTTGCACATTCAAAAAAGATTGCACTCACTGTATCTTGTTTATCGAGTCGAGTCTGCATCTGTGTTGAGGGAATCTTAAGCAAATGAATAAGTATATCTTTGATGATAAATTTCGTTTGATAAAATGTAGGAAGACTCATCATTATTTTTATGTAAGATTAAAATGGATTAAAATGGATGTCTGATCAGAAGTTTTGTGTGGGATTTATCACACTGAAGCAAATAATAAAAATTTTAAATGACGATATCATATGAATACGAATTTATGAATAAGGCAGGAAGTCAGGAGAAGACATTGAAGAAGAAGTGACATTGAAGAAGAAGTGACATTGAAGTTAACTTATGATGAATATGTGTAAAAATTTTAAAACTTATATAGAAAAATTATTATTAGAGGGATTACTGAAGAAACAGAAATATAGTATGGACAATAAAAGCCGATTTTCATGTAGGTCTAGAAGGTAAAATAAATTGTAACAAAATTAGATCCAAAAATTCCTTGCTTATCCAAACGTTTGTAGTGAAAAATAATATTACAATAATGCCATAAACATATTATTTTCCCGAAATAGTGATCTATGACTTTTTTTCTAATTCTATTTCTATTTCGATACCTAAAGAGTAACATTTTTCTATAATAGATGATATTGGAAAAAAGCTCATAGTGAGCTCAAGAGCACCATTAAAAAAGTTATCCCTATACTGCGGTTACATATAAATAATGCAGCAAATATTCTTTAAACATGGTTTTTTTTATATTTCGTAAACTTACAAAAGTACTTAAAAGAAAATATTTTTGCATACTTTATGAAATAGGGGTAAAACCACAGAGTTAATTCAAAATCTATCCCAAAAAGGTGTCCCAATATTGTTTTTCAAACTGGAAAATATTGTGACATAAGTGTTTAATACTAAATATACGCTACTTTGAAGAAAAATGAAATATCCCTTATTTAATATGAGCCGAGGTACATAGTGTTAAAGAAAAATCTGTTAAAAAAAAAATTTAGTTAAAAAAATATCAATACGTCAAAAATAGATTTTTCCGGGGTTGTCTAATCTGTGAAAATTGGGCTGATAACGCAGCTATTCCTGTTACCACCAAGTCTATTAATTTAATTGTTTCTATATAATTTTTTAACTGTCAAGAATTAATGTTTGATTGATTTGCTTTAATCAAAATTTGAGTTTCGTCAGTGTTATTTACGAATTTTCATTCTTAAGTCTATACGGAGTCTTAAGTCTACCAGTCTAGTATATAATACAGTAGTATAATATTTAATGAGCTCGACCATGAACTGTTCGTGCTTCCGCGTCCATTTATCCTACACTGTCTATAATTACCATAGAAATAGTTTCACTTCAGCTTTATCCACTTAAGTTTTAATATTTTCTATATTTACATTTGATCAGTCGGATTCATGAATCAATTCTTAGTATTTAATTGTTCTCCTTAATTGTATCAGAACAACACATTTTTCAGGGATATGTAAGCATGTTTCTCTATATTTCATATATAGTTTGCATTCGTCGGTTCTCAAAAATGCTAACCTTAGTCTTATTTAAAAGGCAGTGACGATGTCCAAATTTTTGGATCATTTCATTTTATATGAAATTTTATGTCAACTTTCTATCTAAAAAAGTTTTTCTGCAATGTCCAAATTTTTGGATCATTTTTTTATACGCAATTTAATGTCTACTTTTCGTGCAAATTGGTTGTTAGTACTAGTCTAGTCTTTAATTTAAGAAATTATCATTCAGATTAATTCAAACTATTCTGTTAAATAATTTTTACTATGTTGTGGTTGAGACCATAAGTTAGACAACTTATGATTACCATTATTGTTGCAGTCCAAGTCTATCTAAAAAAATTTTTCTGCAATGTCCAAATTTTTGGATCATTTTTTTATACGCAATTTAATGTCTACTTTTCATGCGATTTGGTTGTTAGTACTAATCTAGTCTTTAGTTTAAGAAATTCTCATTCAGATTAATTCAAACTATTCCGTTAAATAATTTTTACTGTGTTGTGGTTCTGAGAAGTTCATGTATAAGAGTTGTATACAATAAGAATCTTCTCAGTTAGATAACTTATGCTTACCATTATTTTTGCAGTCCAAGTCTATCTAAAAAAATTTTTCAGTAATATCCAAATTTTTGGATCATTTTTTTAAATGTTAGTACTAGTCTAGTCTTTAGTTTAAGAAATTCTCGTTCAGATTAATTTAAACTATACCGTTAAATAATTTTTACTTTGTTGTGGTTTTGAGTAGTTTATAAAGAAGAGTTGCACACAACAAGAATCTTCCCAGTTAGACCAATTATGATTATCATTATTGTTGAAGTGCAACTCTATCTTAAAAAAATTTTTTATAATGTCCAAATTTTTGGATCATTTTTCTTTATACGGAATTCTATGTCAACTTTTCGTGCGAAATGGATGTTAATCTTTAGTCTAGTTTTTAGTTCAAGGAAATCTCATTCTGAGTTGTGGTTTTTATAGTTGAAGATTAAAACCCTCTTTCGTTACCATTCAAGCTTTTAATTTTTTGTATAACTAAATTTCGTGCTGTATTTGTGCTGGGTGGCTTGTATCTCTCTACAATTAAGTAACTTCTGTTAATGTATAAATTTTAATAGTCATTGTTAATATATAAACAATTTTGTTAAGAATTTAGACTTAAAACACAAAATGGTTTTCTAATTGAAAACGAAAACACCTCATGGCGGTATTTCTCCTCGGAAACGAAATATATCGTTTGCGAAATCGAATGAAATTCCTTTGGTTTTTTGGGTAGTGGCAGTAGGGAATGTGAGTATGTGGCTGTGTACGTACTGCCAGTATCGAAATATGCAGTTGGAAGCAGATGTGTTAAATTACCATTAACTTTTAATATATGGTGTGGCTTACAAACGTACTCACGCGCTGGATAAAATTACGCGGCATGTGCATACGGGTTTTTTCTACTTAAATAGCTCGGCACTTACACATTTCCCAAGTAAGAATAACAATTTCAAGTATGTTTACTTTCGTATGCAAATGCAAAAGCTGTAGTTTTTAAATGCGTACGATGATTAAAAATGGAGCTCAATATTATTCTAAAGTTAAAAAACGACAATGTATACTACATACCTACATAAATTTATTCATATAAATATATATACGAGTATTCGCATACCAACGTTTTCGATAGCATGCACCGAAATGTGTTCTAATAGGTATTTATTAAAAGCTTTCTAATTATAAGTGCAGAAAGGCACATGAAACATGTAAATAATACAAATTGCTTCAAATTAACGATATATCGTAAAAAAGTATTAAATTTCACACTAACTACTCTGGCTCCCGACAAATTTGATAAATGAACTTCTGTTTAAGTATTCTAGCTTTTTAACATGTATTTGCAGTAATTATCTCTTAATAATTATGGTGTAAATAACTTTAATTGATTAGAGCAGCCAGGACTTGCCTTAAATGAACGTCTATTGCAATTACAGGACAAAGTTCGAATAGTTCAACAGTTGCAAGCAGTTACATTTTGCTGAACTCTGGTTGGTTGGTTGCAGAAACATGCCATTAGATAAATCCCATGTACCTCACTTAGCGATTTTTAGCTCTTTTGCTACCACATTCCTCTCAAGATCAGCTAGTATAGAAGAGAAGAGACGAAATCTCAGTAACTATCTGATAAACTGTCAAAGAAGTATCTTACTAAAAAACTATTTCTTCTGGATGATAAAACCAGACATTCATAGAGAAAATATTATGTTAAAGCTATTTGAGCCAGTGCACTTGAGCACTTTTACTCTCTATTAACTCGAGGTAACTGCAAAACCCTTTTTACGCTTTAATCTCAGATCTGCATACCTTTCATTCTGAGATTCGATAACACGGTGTTAGTAAACCTGTCAGTTTTAACAAATAATTTCAGTGGTCTATCCTTTATGTATTTTTTGATCGGATCAATTTTGAGGTCTGTAAGGATGTTATTCGTGCTAATGTACCATGGATTATGTGTTGTGATTTTTTTCCTGCGGGTTTTTATAACTTCTGCAGTGATGATTATAAGGAATACGCAATTTTTCCGCTTGGGTTTCTATACACCAATAACCAGAATTAACTGCACTGAACCTTGCAGTGTTTACGCGATCTCTTTCGATGAATTCCAAGGATCTAATTTTATTATAGGTGTTAACTTCCATGTTAACATGAAAGTTGCACATAACTTAAGTGCTTTCCATAAGCACTTAAGTGCTTATTGGCAAGTTGAAGAAAGTAGAAGTTGGTACTTCTCTAAATGGTCTTTGGGGTGATATAAACCGATACCACCGGGAATACATCCAAGAAAACACCAGAGCGGGCTAAACTGTCAGTCTTCTCTAATTACTGAACTCTAATTATCATATATATGGTATTATGCCATATTATGCTATATTTATATATGCCAACTGTATATGCCAACTATATAGTAGTTGCCATAGTGAAAAGGTATCAAAAGTTCCGAAAGGTTATGAAAGTTTTTGATCAAAATAGGTATGATTATACCCGAAGATCCACTGCATACAACTAATTTAGATGTTTTCAAAACTGAAATTAAAGACGAAAGATAATTGTTTCGATGCCTTTCCGGTAATTTAAATTGCTTTGTTGGCATTCTATTATTAGAATGACCTTCACCAAATATCACGTCAGCCTAGAAATTCGACAAAAAATCTCTCTAGTGAACCGATGTTATTTCGGGCTAAGTAGGCAATTGAGAAATAAAGACCTCATTCGACAAATAAAAGTCACAGTCTACAAATCTCTTATCATGCTTATCCTGCTGTATGGTACAGAAGCTTGGATAATTACCAACAGTGATCAGAAGACGTTAGAAGCGTTCGAGAGAAAAATTCTTCCGAAAAACTATGGTTTCTTACGCATTGGCAACGAATATCGAATTAAATGGAACGATAAGCTGTCTGACCCATATCGCGACATTGACATAGTTAAGCCCAAAAAAATTCTTGGTCATGTTGTGCGAATGGAAGAAATGTTGTGTTCCCAGGGTAGAAAGGTAGGGAACGCGGTAGAGGATGTCGGCATCTCCAATGGAAGGATTAGGTGATCAACGATTAAAGGGTGTTTGGTACTACTAACTCGTGACAGCAAGTAACTGTTCGGGCTGGCTGACGGAAGCTACTCTACGTGGTCTTATGTCTGTAGTGGCCAGCTAAGTAAGTAAATTCTAGCTTTCAACGATTCATGATGAATTGCCAAATTTTTTTGAACACAAATGTTAACACAGTTTGACATTCTCAGCTGTCAAAACATTACAGCTGTCAAACCGTTATCGACTTCATTAGTTCTCATGCAGTTAAAAATAAAGCTTTCATGTAGTCTTATATATATCTAAGTAGATATCTATATGGACTATATAGTAGTAATAATAAAGACAAAAATAAAACCTGATCAATAAGCTCTAATTATACACAATTCTGCATTGGAACAGAAGCTATTTAGAATCAATTTAGTGCGTAATTAGTATATATGTTATATACTAAATAGTTTCATTTCTTTATTAATAATTTGAGAAATTATTTTGTGTTATTTATTGTTCAGGTGACAAGTTACATTAAAATTGGAACAATGATAGTGTTATTTAACTTTATCATGTGCCACAAAAATATGTGAAAATTATTTTCACAATTTATCTAAATAATATTTTGTGCAAATAAAATAATTTTCCAAAATTGTGAACATTTGGGAAACTTTAGAATGAACATCGTTTATTTTATGTTGTTGTATAATCAAATAAATTCTAAAACAATCAACTTTCCACTAATTTAAGCCAATTACAGACAAGTGAGACATCCTACATGACACATTAAAGCCTAAGAGAAAAATAAATTTTAAAAACAAACACGAATATAATAAAAACAAATGTTAATTTTGAAAAATGACACTGGAAAAGAAATATCCATACGAATGTGTGGCATAATCAAATATTGTAAAACAAATGCCAACTGAAATTGAATCAACTGAATCTTGCAGCTTGCATCTTCCATCTTCCATCTTCCATCTTCTATGTTCCATCTTGCATTTTGCATCTTGCATCCTGCAACTGGAACTTGCATTACGAATTTTCCGAGTCTCATTTTGCGTGCTGCAACATTCTGAATTATGTACATTTCATCTAACATCTTTCTACTGCTATAATCATTGCACAATGTGCAATGTTGAATGTGCAATGTGCACTGAACAACACTGAAGTTAGTTAAAGAAAATGCTTCCATAGTGGTAGAAACAAAAAACAGAGATGACATCACAGTAAAGGATAACAAAAATGGAAATAACAGCTGAGTACCAAAACAAATGAATATGGATTGAAGACTTCAATGCTATTGTGGAGCTCTCTTCGTACCATTGTGCCACCACTGCAAGTGTCACCATAAGCCTCAGTACAGTTACAGATCCTGAAACTGCTTTCAGCATCTAAAAAACATAACATTTAAATACATTTCCTGCTGGATTTACACACATATATGTTGCATATATACATATATATATATATATATTTGCATATTTTATTTATAAAATATCTCGACAAACAAAATGTGTAACAGTTGTGAATCCCCATACCAGCAAATGTGTGTACGGGTTCGGATACGGACACGGATACCGGTACGAGTACGAGTACGGGTACGGGTAAGGGTACGGGTACGGGTACGGGTACGGGTACGGGTACGGGTATTGGTAAGAGTATGGATACGGGCAAGAGTATGGGTTTGAGTATGGCTACGGGTATGTAGGAATTGTCACAGATACTCATACACACGTGCACCGAATGATACACACTAACAAAATATAAACAAAACGTCAACATGGCAATGCGAAATATTTTAACGCCATTGTCAAACTAAGCGATCCTGAGCGCTGACAAGGAAACAATTACAGTACGTGTCTGTTGGCTGATAAGACACATTTTTGTACATATTTCTGGATGCGAGGATGTGACGGAGTTGACGGAGTTGACTTAATCTCAATAAGGAAGGAAGACACAAGAAAAGAAAAGGTAGAAGAAAGGTGGCAATTACCGTAAACAATTTCAGTTTTTAGTTTTGATGCAATTGAAAACGTTTTACTTTGGTAACCATGTGCCTATGTTTCATCCGTGCATCTGTGAAAGCCTGAATTGGAATCAAAAAATTTGCATAAAAGTTAATTGTACATAAAAATAACATAATTTATTTATACATATGCATATCAGACTACAATCAGACTAAAGAACCAAAGCCAGATGTACTTATAAGCTTATCGGTTTAGAGCAAAAACGCATATTCATCGACTTAGGTGTTTACACTCGTTTACATGCTCAGTTTAGCTCCACTCGTTGTTCTCATAACCCATTCACATCCCGTTGTTGTTATTTTTTGTTATCGTTACCAATAAAAATTCTGAAAGAAGTAAATGTACTATTAACTTGAAATCTGTATTCTATTAAGTAGAATTATATACAGGGTTAGGCGATTGAAGTGTTACCTAGCGACTATATATTTTTTGTGTGAATTTTTTTTTTATTGATTCGATTTACAAAAATTTGTGAAAATAATCAAAATTTTAGAATCCAAAATATTCAGCATCTTTGTAAATAATTTCAAACTCGGTATGCAGTTTATCCAACAAATTCTGAATGAGTATTGATAAAAAACCCATCATCAGTAGTCTTAAAAATAATTCGTCTATTTAATTATACGTAAATTATTTTTTGACACTGCAAGTACCACAAATCGAACTCGTGCCCTGCCTAATTTGAAGCTCAGAGTCAGTGCTCCGTAACCAACTGACCCAAAGTCGTACTTGACTTTTATGTTTACACATTTTTCTGGAGGTGAGTTTTGTTACTTTGCTGTGAAAGTTTTATTAATAAATTTAGTTACTGTAGTTTATGAGAACGAAGTCATAAACCAGCTGTAGAATAATTGAATTAATAAATCAAATTTTTTATTTTTAATTGTTAAATTTCAATAGTATTCTGTTTGTAGAGTCATTATTTCTTGCATGATTCATATATTCTTTCTTATGTATAGAACCTAATCTAGGAACGTAAAGCTGAGAAAGTCATGCTAATGTAACTCCACTAGTCGCACGGGCGAGACCAATATTTTGTGAATATAAGTTGTAATTTAAATTTTTCAGACAAAAGTGACATTATATTTAATAGAAACTTGTAAATAATTTGTGATAGAAACAATTTAGGAAAAAACTTATTTAAAAAAAATTAAAAATTATTATTATATTATACAGAAAGCCATTTATTTTACATAATTGGAGAGCAGAAATATGAAATTTTATGCGTAAAACAGGATAGTGAACTAAAACAATAACGGTTGCCATTATTATTGACAGCTAATGGGCAAATAAATGACTTCAATCTGAATGACTTAATATCATTCTTATATAAAGTCTCAGTTACAAGAACCAGTACTTTAAACTGGAACTTTCCCGTTCTGGTAAACTGGGTTCGATTCCGGTTTAGGCACCGACACAAAGAACGGTTTTTTTCGGTTATCGTGTAGGTTTTGGACCAAAGTCATAATAGGAATATTAAAAGTAATAAAAAAGCAGACAGTTTTACTCACTTTACCGTTTCAATCGACGTCTTCCTATGTGTAATGGTACACATTTTCTTATAAGGCATTCAGGTAGGCTCCTATCTTCACATACTGTTAGTAGGTAATTGTATAAAATGGAATTATGAACTATGAGTGGATGTAAAGTATTGCTTTATTTAGTCTGCTTCTATGATATATTGTCATGGTGCTTTATTGGTGTATATGTCAATACTAGTTACAATGAGATAATAAAATAACTGTTGCAGTGTATGTGCCCAAATATACACCAACTACAATGAAATGGATGATTATACGTTAACAGTTATAATGAATAAAATTCACTCCCTTTCTGCAACTAGCTAATAATGGGAGTCATTCATTATTATTGAATGACTTCCTTGAATATTCATTGGACTTCATATAACTTGACCAGATCAAAGGAACTTATTAATCGGAATCGAATTCATACTACCATGCAGAGAAACTGTACCTTTCATTCAACATATTTTATAGTAAACAATCACACATTTTCTATGTAACTGCCAAGCTTTGGCTAGCAGAAAGAACAGATTTTCGGAAATCACTTTCTTTCTATCATCTATCATCAGCCTACAGATCAAAATAAGAATCACTCTTGATAATAGTTGTTATTTAGGTAATTGGAAAATGAATTGCTATTTCCATAAACAATAATCACATCTGTCTTCAACTGTCACTTATCATGCCTGTCTTAAAACTTGGATATAACCAATAATAATAGGACGACATTAGGAGTATACGAGAGAAAATTTTTTCATAAGATTTATGATTCGTTACGCGTTGGCGACGAGTATTAAATTAGATGGAATGTTAAGTGGCATGAGCTATACCGCGAAATTAATGTAAAGCGCATAAAAATTCAGTGGATTCGCTGCATTGGTCATATCGTGTGAATAGAAAAAAGTGCTTCTGATAGAAAGGCGCTGAATTTGATACGTTTTAGAGGAAAGAGAAATGAAGGACATTCACTTCTTTGGTGGGAAAATCAGGTGAACAATGATTTAAATGAAGTCACTCGGTACCACCAATTGGCGATAGGAAGTCCCTCACTGGATTGACTGGCAAAGAATACTGGACACGGTCAAAGAAGACTCACTTCTGTAACGGCCAGTTTAGTTAAGTACGTTAAGTCAAGTCATAATCTTGATAGAGTGTCAGACTGTACAACAGACTGTTGTTAGTTATTATATTTTATTTATTTGATTACGGATCATAAATCATGAATTATTGTAAATTAGACAAACGAGATATATTAGTTGGCTATGATTTTTTGTTTTTTAACTTTGATAATAAAAACATGAATATAAATTTTTGTATCAAGTCTGTTTAATTTTTTTTCTCCTCGAAAATTGTGAGATTTTGTATATTTTAATAAGTTTGGAAGAATTCAATAACGGATTAAATTTTTTGCTATTTTGTTCTTCTGGGATAAATACAATACAGGATCGCAACTAGTATGGCAAACACTCGCTATAGTTTACTCCAAGGACATGAGCAAGAGTGGTATGATGCATATGAATTGTGCCACGAGGAATTATACTATAAGCAACCAAGCGGATTTCGTGCAAAGATCTTTATGACTACATTCATTATTCTTGCTGCCCTAATGACGGGTTCTTTTCTCACTTCCATATTTTATTTGAAGGTTAATCACAAGCATGATAATAAATATTATCTTGCTCTGTGTGCTATTCCCGTCCATGACAATTATACGGGATCAATTCCGTATACCTTAAGTCAAACAGATGATTTGAATTCCACGTGGAAGACGGTTACAGCGTCACAATATATTGAAACTTTAATTGATGCTTTAACTGATCCCTATGGATATTTCCTTCGTGAAGAAATTCAATTTAATATAACTGCTAGTATGGGAGTCCAAGCAGTTATAAATATTTATGATATCAGTGGTAGTCTATCTACTCAAATTTATCATGATTTCAGAAAAAATCACACCGTAATTGTGGACTATAAAAACCAACGATGTTTCATCGAGAGACTTAAGCGTAATATTACCATGAATGCGCAAGAAGTGTTGTTGTCGATGCAGAGGAAGGAAAATATTTTTCCTATACCTCAGGGTGAAGTGTTGTTTTTACGAAAACGTGTTATTCTACCAGCTGTTGTTGATCTATCCTTCGCTAATAAGTATATGGTAAGGGATTGTCATGATAAATATGTCTACATACTAACTGATTATCGTCCCCAAGGTAAAATATGTTTTGAATTTTAAATATGAATAAAGAATTATCATATGCGCTTTAAATTTTCAGATGATGACCTGGCTGAGCGATTGACTAGGAAGGATGTTGTCTTTCACACATTTTTTGATCGAGGTATTACTAAATATAGCCTCGTCAACTTTAATGAAATTTTAATGTTTGAAAAAGAAGCACAATTATTTTAGATTAGAACTAATTGTAAATTTAAAATTAGGAAGTTAAGATTTAAATTTTTTTTTGTCTTTGCAATTATTTTAACCTTTTGACTAAAAAATAAAAATAAAATTCTAAATGAATTTTAAATGAAGTGGCTTTTATTTCATTTAAGCGAAAATTACAGTCTTCAAATAGAAGATTAATGTCATTTTTACTGTACACATACTAAAATTAATAAGAATTAAATAATAAAATATATTGAATTAATCGATGGCTCATCCATCTTAGAGGCCCGACTTGATTTCTTTAGTGTTCCCAGACATTAAGATAAAAATACGTGGCAAGCGTTTTTCTACTTCCAAATAGGACATTGAGACATTTGAAATTTTGATTTTGGAGATTCCAACTTCAGAGTTCCATAATTGTTTCGAAAATTGGTTTAGTTGATTGCAAATGTGCGTTAATCATTGGAGAACACTTCGGAAAACAATAAAATCATTTTCACTGATGAGCCACTGTGTTTTCATTGCTAGGCGAAATACTTAAAAGACAGCACTCGTATAACATCTCTGGTTGCTGAAACTATTTATGAAAAGTCAATGAAAAATGTATGTGTTCTAGTCAAGAGATCTTCGTAAAGTATTGAAAAAATTTTGTTTCTTATTTTAACTACTTTTCGAACAATCTAATTTTTTGATTATTCGAAATAATTCAACAAAGGCCAAATGTGATGGATATTTGATGATATGTAACACCAGAGTTTTAGTAAATTAAAAATTTGAAATTTTTTTTTATTTTTTTATTATTATTCTCATAGAATGGTTTTCGAAATGTAGTGAACTACAATAACAAAAATTCATTTTTATATTATTTTATTTAATTGAATTTTTAGCTGACCATACAGCTGTTTCGAGTATTGCCAAATACCTATCTTTTTTGGTTTTGGAAATAGTTTTTGTATTTAATTATTTGTAAATAATTTTTTGAGACTGTAAATATCAGTCATCGAACTCGTGCTCTTGCGAATTTGAAGCTCAGAGTCAGCGCTCCTTAACGAACTGACCTAAAGCCGTACTTGACTTTTTCGTACATTTTTCTTGAGTTGAGTTTTGTTAATTTGCTGTGAAAGTTTTTTTAACAAATTAATTGCTGTGTTTATGTTGGAAACATAATTATAAACCAGCTGTAGAATAATTGAATTAATTAATTATATTATTAATTAAATTTAATTAAATTTATTTTATTTTAATTTAATTATATGTTTGCATATATAACTTTATTAAGATTAAAATATAATTTATGTTCAGAAAGCTGCAAGAAATGTACTGTAATATATTGAGATAAGAGACTATTATTATGTATTTCCGGTAGGATAAGGCCATCAATATAGGAGCAGAAGATTACTTTTTAATAATATAAACATCATTTAAAATTATCTGAATTGATTTAAATAAAATATTGTCAGTATTTAAAAAATCTTTAATTGGCAGTCGATAATAATTTCCATCTTCAAAATTTTGTACTGTTTCTACCGCATTTAAACATTTATTTGTGATCTAACATGGCTTTCTGCAATATTTCCAATGACAACAAAATTTATTTCACCTTTTTTTTTTAAGAATATCAGACTATTAAACAAGGGGATATATGATATTTCAAACAGTTGTCAATGAGAGAACTGCAATCCTAAAAACGAAAACAGCTACCGCAAGCTTATTTCCACAAATCCATAAACCTTATTTTTTGATCAAATTAGTATTTTAAGTGAGATAAGTTGAATTAATTGACTAAAATTTCATCCAAAAATATCCAGGGGTCTAGTATTAGTTTTTAAAAATATGGTTAATAAAGTAGTAGCTCTATTAAGAGCAAATACAGAGCAGGTGATTTCATTAGTGTTCAAAAGGATTTCTTAGCCGAAACCCTTTTCTCAACACTTTGTTGGAATATTATAGATTTCACTCTAATTATTTGAATGTTATTGTATCCTTTACCAAATTACTAGAGCAGCAGGCAACAGAGTAAGATTTAAAGGAATCGTTGAGGTTCTATTCTCCACTAGGGAAAATGGACAGCAGTAAGTAAGTATGCCTTATGAATTGAAAGATCTGATGGTTTCCTGTTTGGCTTCTTTCTTAGCCAAAATCCTTTTCTCAACACTGTTACGAGATATTACAGATTTCACACAGAGTAAGATTTAGAGAAATCGTTGAGGCCCTATTCTCCGCTAGGAAAGATGGACAGCAAGTAAGTATCCTTTATCAATTAAAAGATTGTGACGGTTTTCTATTTGGCTTCTTCTTCCAGCTTCCTGTTATGAAAGCGTTTCAACCATGCGCTTAACAACGCTAAGGACAGGCATGGCATACACGTTCCATTACACTTTTTTCTCCAAGTATATTATATTTCTCGCAGTTATCGGTTTTCACCAAGCCCATCGTGTGAACACGTGTCATTTAGAGACGATGTCCTATTAGTATGTATAAGACAATGATCCATTATTTGAGCTTAAGTAGGCTCTACTGTACAATGTCGCCACTCTAACCCATAGGTACATTAATCATTATTCTGCCATCTTTTCGAGGGGATCTAATATCCATTATTTAACTATAAGACATATTATAAATAAATATTAAATTCACATTGGAATCTAATAGTATCAAAAAAAATTACAAGATAGAACAATATTCCTCAAATTCAATAAAATTATAAATGTTGTCAGTATCGTCATATTTTAGACTTTTTTTTTTAAGTTTTAGACATTTTCCGGCAATGGAATTTCAACGCATTAACGTCACTGCCATGTTAACCAAAGCCATCCTAATGCAATGCATTTTTGCTGTAGTTATTTAAAGAATAAAAATGCATTATAGATTTAATGTTATATTCATACAATTTCTTTTTCTAACCAAATTCTATAACCAAATTTTGATAGCTCAGAAAGAGCAGTTCTGTCATACAGTCAATGGATTCTGATTTTGCGAAAATCGAAAAAATTTAATAAATTTAAAGATGACAATGTCTGCATATATTTTTGTACAACATTTGCAGCTGACATGCACAAATATTATTATTTAAAGGAATTTTAAAGAGAAATAACAAAGACTTCAAAATCAATACCATTAAAAATTGGTAATATTATTTATTTAAATGTTCGCTGCATATTGGATCCGCATTTACGAACTAGAAATGTTCTATTTTCAAATATTTTCTGTATATATATATAAAGATTAATACCTATCTTAAAATCAAGCAAAAGAAAAAATTTATAAAACAATTATCCAATTACTTGTACTTTTAGAGTTCTTATGTCTCAATATCTGCAATAATAAAAAACTTCAAAACCCTATGAAGTTTAATGTGTGTTTACTTCTATTCCATATTTTCAACTAAATATTTCATTTGAGGTTCTTTTATTAGATACTTTCCTTGCATAATAATAATTATTTAAAAATTAGAAGGGTTCAAATTGAAATAAAAAGACAACAACAAAAATTTTAATTCATTTATTAAAGTATTCGAGTATTGCCAAGTACTCACCATCAGTGGTCTTAGGAAATATGGTATTTGAATGTTTGAATTACTTTAATTAAGTACTTGGCAATACTCGAAACATGGTCAACTAAATTCCAAAAAATTAATTGAAATTTTTGTTGTTGTCTTTTTATTTCTATTCGAACACCTCATAAGACGCGTCACTTTTGGCAAGAAAAAAATTAACATTAAATAATAATTGTTATTATTATTATTAAAATGACAGAGTTCCAAAAACAATGACTATGTCCTAAAAAAAATAAATATAATCTTCTCTTCTTTATATATTGTCTTTATCATTTATGACGTAATATTTTATAAATACTAAATATTCTACTGCTTCTTTGCCACTAATTATGCGCATTATCGGACTATAGATCCTCCACAACTTTCCTGAATTTTATTCTATTTAACGCTATTGCAGAATTCTTTTCACACGCACTCAAATATGACATTGCTTTTATTGGTTAATAGCTAAATTATATAGATAGCAATATAGAAGTACTTAATATTGGATGGATGGTAATAAGAATGTATTAAAAAAATCTTACGAAAACGATAATTGGTTTTATAGAAAGTCAAAATTTTAATCCATATACCAATATATAAATCATTGATATACAGATGTCTGAGTTGGTGATTCATCACCTTAACTCTATTATATCTGTGGACAGTTTTAAGTCGCACTAAGAATAACTGAATACGGGGCTTTATAATATAATGGATCTGGTGTGTTTGTATCTGCCTGTGTTTATCAGATTTCGCTGTATTTATATACGTATATATTTTATTAATAAAAATATTAAAGAATAAAAATATATATTATATACATATTTCTTATATATTATAATAATAATAACACATATTGTTTTAACAACCAAAATTTATATTAAAGATTCTTTTTTTAAAATATACTTCAGAGTACCCTGAATATAACTATAATTTTTTAAAAATATATATTTTAAAAAACTGTATTATTTAACAATTCAACAATTAGCACGTTATAAAACAGAATTATTAAAAATAATAACATTAATTATTATAATAATATACATATTTCATATAACTGTCTATCGATTGTTCTTCTACGGGTTTGTCATAGTGCTTCTGATTGTCACTCAAAGAAAGTCAATATTTTAGTCCATATATTCATATAAATCTATGGCTATCTGTATTATGTATTCTTCGGATTATTGATAGTGTTCCTTATAGTCAGGATACGTGACTATCATTGGCATTTCATTGGACTACCATTACATTGTTTTCATTATGTTTATATTGAATCATATTAGAGGGATTATGAAATATTCCCTGTAAAACAGAGAACTCTCTGTTAGAGGGTCAACTTTTTAAAAACAAAATATTTTTATAGCTTGGCATTGTTCTTGAAGTAAAATTTGCTAACGATGTGATGGATATCGGAAAGGACTGTTAAATATAACTTTTTGTGTATGAAGCTTTAATTGCAGATGAAGTAAATTAATAATTTTGGATTCAAATTTAATATCATATATAATACTGATTAGTTTAGGACTTCAATTTTGCTCTTAAAGTAAAAAAGAAATTTGACAAAAAAAAATTGTATATATCCTAAAGTTAAAATCTCACTCTAGACCCTTCTAACATTATATTTTTTATATTTTTAATGAAAGAAAAAAGTAGAAACTGAAAGAAATAGCAATATTTGGAGGATATTCTAGTAGAGAAGATAACATTCTGTTCTTCTATATATTGTTAGTTTGAGCAATATTTTGAGGATATTCTAGTAGAGAAGATGATATTCTGCTCTTCCATATATTGTAAATTTGAGGAATATTTTGAGGATGTTCTAGTAGAGAAGATAACATTCTGTTCTTCTATATATTGTTAGTTTGAGCAATATTTTGGGGTTATTCTAGTAGAGAAGATGATATTCTGCTCTTCCATATATTGTAAATTTGAGCAATATTTTGAGGATATTCTAGTAGAGAAGATGATATTCTGCTCTTCTATATATTGGTAGTTTGAGCAATATTTTGGGGTTATTCTAGTAGAGAAGATGATATTCTGCTCTTTCATATATTGTTAATTTGATCGAACGTGGCTTTTGATTTATTATGATGTTTGTAATGATGCTATCTAAATATCTAAGTGACAGCAATACCTTTAATTTCTTTTTCTATGCTGGACTTAATGAAGTACTATAGGAGCCAAATTAAATAATAGCTTCTTTGGTATTAGTTTTTAATCTAATTTTTCTAACATTTCTGTTTAAACTATCCGCGTTATACTGTAAAATACTATTATACTATATATAAATAATATTGTTTTTTGTTTTTGTAAATCACTATTATTCGAAAACTCTTCAATTTTTTTAATATTTGTTTTATATATAATCAAAAATAATTCTAATAAGCTAGAAAGTAATATACATATTTAAATGATAATATTTTTTTTAAGCAATATATAAATTTTTTTATAAAAAACTATATTGTGTAGCATATACATTTAGTCGTTATTGCCGATATAAATACTAAAATATATTTATTTATACTCTAGAAAATGTTCTTCTTCATTTCAAAATACAAAATGAACAAACAAAAGTACGAGTATTCGAAAATGTGTAAACATACAGTCGGATTCTGTCATTTGCATACAAGAAATAAACTTAAACAGCTTTCGAAACCATTAATTCAGAATTGCGCGCTAAAAGTGTTTACTTTTTACTTAAAAAATTATACGTAGGAAAACAAATAAACAGACCAACCTTTTTCGAATATCCTTCATCCTCTTTTTTCGATAAGTGCGCGTCACTCTACGAAATGTACATTTCGCAAAGTTGCACTCAAAAAGATTTTCAGGATTTTTTACATCATTTTTTCTCATATCCTTAATTTGCTGTACTTTAAAAATTTTGGGTAATGCGAAGTACTGCAGACTCTTTGTTCATTTACGATTACAAATAATTATGGACTACGTGCCGTCACATCATTTTCAAATTATTCGACAAACGGAAGAAATAACGAAACTGACAGATAAAAGCAGCTACGTAAAATCTTTCTTTGAAATCCTATACTCAGGTGTTTCAAAAAAATTGTACGTGTAATTGAGGGCTTGCAGTGACTTATGGAATCTAATTTCATTTCTAAGCCATTAGATCTTCTGCATACATTTAAAATACTTCTTTAAGCACATACCCTACCAAATATCTGCACCCACAGCATTCATTTGAGGTCTGCTATTTGTAGTCGCTAAGAATCAGAACTCCTTGAAATAGCATTTCTAAAACACTAAACAATATGGGCATATTTATTTTAAAGTGTACTGGCATATACTTCACCAAGTATCTTTCCCTCCAATATTCTTTTTAGGTCTTCTAAGTGGTAGTAATCGCTAAGAACCAGAACTTCTTAATATGGAGTTCCCTAAACACCAAAAACTATAATTTGCTTAATATCGTAATAATCACAATTCTTTTGAATTGTATTAGCGCAGTCAACACCAAAAATTATTTTTAAAAACTATAGAATTTTGTCTTATATTGAGATTTTGCCGAGTTCGTGCAACTGGGTCCTTTTACTATTTCTTAGCTAGAGATTTCCAGAGAGTCCCTCCAACTTTTGTAGTCACAATAAGTAAAATTAAAATTACTTTTGTTTTTGATTTAATTTAGTTACTAAAGGGTTAAAAGAATAAATATTTTTCACAATGTCTACCGTCAACTTGGAATATTTTTGTATAGTATATTTTATATTTTTACTGAAAGTGTACGTACGAGTATTCTATTTGTCAAACAAGCTATGTGCATTAAAGGAAATAAAATGTTGCATTGTCAAGAGACGTTTCACTTCCTCTGAAAGGGGTTTCGAAGCGTTGAAATTGGAGCAATATATTTACAAACAAAAAAAAAAAATACTGTCAAAGGGTGATGCCACAAAATAGGTGCCTTGAGATTTACTTTAATAATATTTTAGTGCAGATACATATTTTCATAAAATCACTAACCCAGTAACTTTTCTACATGTGTACTAACTGATTTCTTTTCTCCACGTATCGCAAATTGGTTTACTAATAATTTATAAGATTATTTTCAGTTAAGCTCAATGAAGACTTTGTAAGATTACAGCTAAATGTCATTATTTAAATTTAATTAAACTTCATTATATAAGGTATAAGAACAATCTGCAATAAAAACTATATTTAGTTAATTTAATTATATATAGCTGCGGTTTATGCGTTCGTTTTAGCAAGAAAATTTTTTGGTGCGAAACTCTGTGTTTAAAATCATCTGAAACCTTTGCCGAAGCTTAGAAAGTTGTTGAGGTCTTGGGAGGTCTTGAAGTTCTTTAAAATCCTCAAAGAAGGGGGCCCCTAAACTATTGACTCGCCGTCGTACATGGGCTGTGCATAGACAAAGCAATTGAGTGGCACTTTTATGTCATCTCCACCACTGCGACAGCTATCATTTAATGGGAGATACAATTTACTGGCATAGTTGTCTAATTTACAATGACCTGTAAGTAAACCTACCGAGAGAATGAGAAGCATTTTCATCATTTTTCCCACAGCTTTTTATTTGCAAAAATATTTATTTTGTTCTAAAAGCAGTGAATTTTTAGTTTAATATTTTGAATGTTACAAGAAGATATGGTCCATCAGCTAACCCCTGACATCAAAAAAATATTAAAAACATTACCAAATAAATTTTTGAGAGCTGTTTATATAAAGCCCACCTTGAGGCGGTGCTGGGCATTAGAGGATTATTAGGATATTTAATCTTCTAACATGGTTGCTTAATCTATAATGAGCTGTAAGAAAACCTAACACAAGATTGATATCTCTATGTGGCATCTTAATGAGAGAATTTATTTATTGAAAATTAGATGCATACAGATGCCTGCTTATCGTTCCGTTTTCCTATCTTATGTTAAAAAGCTGAGCACAGAAAGCACCCAGGAGACTCAGATGAAGAAATCAAAAAATGATCTAGGAATAATGTATTGGTTGAAGACCTTTTCACTTCTATTTTATATATTTTGCCCTCAATTTAGTTTAACTCTCACGTTTTGCACCAATAATTTGTTTTTAGATGGACGATGGAAGTGTACAAGTCACATTATAATTCTTTTTATTTTAAAAATTAAATAAGAATTAAGGAACTTACAATTCATTTAAAAAACAATTAAAAATGCCGAAAGTCCTTTATTCTTTCAAGACTCTGTGAAATTCATTTAACTTGAGTTAAAATGCGGAAAGCATATGAAGTAATAATCACATAAAAAAAGCACAAATGCTGAAAAGAAAACAATTTCGCCTTAAGCTCAACTCTATTATTTCAGTATTTCTCATTTTCTTAATTTAACATTATTATTCTTTCAAAATACTGGAACAAGTTAAAGTGACAGCAAACCTAGAACAAGTGAATAATTACACATCTAAAAACTTAATTTGACTTCAATTATTTTAATTTTCGTCCTCCTTTCCAAAGGCTGCAAGGACACAAAATATAAACTGTGAAAGGAACTAGCATGCATGCAAACAATCCGATTGTGAGGAAATGTTAAGTACCAGAATTTTGCTTTTTTAAATGCTACAACAAAGGGCCTTTTGTGCCTAAATTCTGATATAACATACGTATTCCAGCACACTGGAGCGCTGTGGACCGAAGCAGACATTCATTCCGGGTGCCGTATTTGTTTGTATTTGTCAAATAACGAATTCAGCTTCCTTGCTTCAAATTGCGCACTTCAAGATAGGTGAGGACAAAAGTTATTAATACGAGGGTTTCAAAGTTGCATGAGATGAATAAATAGTTAATAAAATAATAATTCCAAAGCATGACTACGTTATAACTTATGGATAGATAAAGAAGCAATTAGACCATGTCACACAATTTCTGGAGAAACCCAAGTGAAATCCAAATAAAAGATACAGGAACAACTAATGCCTTGTATATCACAAATTTTTTTTTATAATTTTATTTACTTTTGATAACAAAAACAAAACGAAAAATCCCCTAAATACTCATGAATTTAGCAAATACTACTATGCAAATACCCTAATAAAAATATAGTCTTTTTTCTAATAAAGACAAGAAATTGATGAGGGGTAGAGGCTGAGTTTAAGCTTGGAAGTGATTTTAAAATACAAAGTGTTTTCAGCGTATGCGGTATAAATATATTTGGCCCATGATTCCTTTTTCTAATGAAGATAAAAATTTAAATAGAGGATATAGGTTGAGATTGAGATTAAAAGTCAGTTTAGTTATAAACCATCAGCAGTAGATAGCTACCTCACTACAAGCAACATTGACGAGAAATGATCCATGGTAGAAGACAATTTTCTGAATGAGATATATTTTAAAATTATTAACTACAAACAAACAAAAAAAAAAAACAATAAAAAGTTTACATAAATTTTAAAAAAAAAAGAGTTTTCCGCAAAATAATAATCGAAAATTTTAATAAAAATCAATCAATAATAAACATTTTAGGCAACACATTGAAGGATATTCCATAAAAACATAATATGATTTATGATATTAGAAAAACCTGTATCATTTAATGAAGTGGTTCCGAGTCTAAAGCTTATGAAGGCAATCAAAGGAATGACTACTTTGTCAAATCTGGAACCCAACTACAATTAGCATAATCGACTCTATAGTCTATCGACTATCGCATTAGAATTAAATGTGTCACTTTTTGACAAGTGGCTCTCCCAAATGAGAAGAATTTCTTCGGTAGACTCTTTAGTCTATCGACTATCGCATTAAAATTGAATGTGTCACTTTATCATTTGATTCGGAGTATTACATTTAGGAAGGCAAGAAAACAACTAACTGCTTTACCAAATACGAAGACAATTCTGTCAATTTTTTTTAAATATGTTAACTCAATGAAAGAACCACTGTAAACTAGGTATAAACCGCAAAGGCAAAGACATACTACCCTAAAGTCTCAAAGAAAGTTTCCTGACACTAAACAGAAAGTTTAATAAAAGTTTTTTATAGGTCTTACAGATCACATCCGAAATAGTCTTAAATAGTTAATACAATTAGAAAGAGGGTATTTTATTCTTATAATCTTCCAATAGAGCAGTACAGAGTATGCACCATCTCAAAAAAACTAACCTCGCAGAGATCAATGTTTATCCCATCTGTAAAGAAAGTGTTGAGAAATCTTAACCTTACCTTACTTAGCAACACTAAAGTTATTTATCTTGTAGACGAAACATTACAATCCAATATTTCAAGACATGAAATGATTAAAGAACGTAGATTAAGAAAATTGAAATTAACAAAATTGATTATAGTATTAATCACATAATAATAATAAATAATAATGGTATTCTTCGGGTATTCAGAATTTTTTTACTAAGTATTTTTTTCAGATAGGTTTCTTTTTTGGTATCCTGCTCTACAATTAATACATATACCATCGGCCCTTCTATTTTAATTTAAATAAACTTTTAGGCGAAAAACTATAAATCAATAATTGCATAATTAAAATCAAGATGGATTTTACTTTACTAGAGCCGAGTACTGAAAATGACTCCATAGTTTCGGCAAAAGCTAAGTAGCATTCATAATTCGATTACTTGTTTAAATTAAATCTTTATCAATGTCATATAATTATTTATTCGATGTCATGAAAATATTACGAAAATTTCACAATTTTTTCATCAACATCTTCAATAGAATGTAACAGTGTATTTTTCGCAGACATCCTTCTAATCTTTGACTGGAAAGATGTGGGTACACACATACACGCACTGCTTGTTCTTCTACTTTAGGAATCTTTTAAGGCTCTCAATTGAGCACTGTTCTTTACAATCTCTATCAATATTATATCAAACACACTTAGAAGTCTCGCTTATATTAACAATATATTATTTAATATCTATTATATCTTCCTGGATTACCAACTACTCTTTTCTGATATAATGTTTTGGTTTTCGTTCCAGTTCCGCTTACTTCAATCACGATTTATTTGAAATAATTTTAAAGATGTAGTTTCATTCATCACGACCAAAAAAGAAATACTTTGAAAAGTCTCCAATGTCGGACTACAGGAATATCTTTTTTGATATATAAAAAACTACTTATGGTAATACTGCTATTTACTAGAATTACAGAAACTTTAACGGATATTAATTAATAGAATTAGAATTGCAACACTCTTAAAATAATATAATTTATTTTAATAATTTAATTTAATTTAATTTAATATAAAAATAATATATGTTCTTTCTAAGTTTCACTAAGTATATCGGTAATTGGCTTTGTGGGGAATTAAAAACATGAGAACTAAGGATTGTCACATAAACAAAGGATTTTTATAACAGTTTGTTAACTTCAGCAGTAAATTTCTTTTAAAAAAGGGATGAAAATATTTCAAATATATAAAAATATTTTAATATATACTTCCAGGAGTTATCTTTTAGCTAAAAAATGAAGCAACACTCCCAAAATATAGTACTTGAATGCTTACAGGTTGTAGTTTCTTGTCATATATATGTTATCACGATATATTCTGGTTATTTTGACACGAAACTGTGTTTGTTACTAGGAAAATAAAACAAACTCTTCTGGTATTCAGATAATCTGATTAAACTAATTTTAAAGGATTATTTACCAGCCAAACAACTTCAATAATGATTTATCAGAGAAATTCATTAAAATCAAGTGTTCTACGTGTCCATCAATTTGCTTACCAAAAGCTTAAAAGTCAGACTATACATAGTCTGAAACTTCACTTGGGCGGAATAATAACAATGCAGATATATCTTCTAAACGCTATCCCTTGCCTACAGTATGTCCTTTGATCACTGCAGTGGATAAAAAAACATAATCAGGTATGATATGTTATTGCGACAATAATAATAAACTATGTATGCTATCACTACCAAAACATCGTATAATCATTACTAAATTTGAAGATTCTCAGTGGTATATTACATCCATATATTATAGTATGCTAAGAAAAAAGTCTTATTTTCAGGAAATCAACAAAAATTCTCAATCGTAGTTCTGCAGTTAATTAAATCTTTCAGTTTTTATTTGTTTTACTTTTACCCACTGTTTGTTTTACTTTTACCCACTGGAAAAAAAAATGTGTTTGATTTTTAATTTTTAATTCATTTTAGCAAAATTTTACTTGTCTTCATTATATATCTTTATCTCTATTATGTCAGTCCTTGTGCCGGTCTCACATTCAATATGAAGACTTCAACTGCGCTCTGTCACCTGCATAAACCCATAACCATCCAATTGCTGCCTTAAGTCATCAAACCCATGACTTCAGCATATTGCGAGTTTATTTATATTTTTATTTATTATGAAAATTAAAAATTGAAAATTTAAAAATTTAATAATTAAAATCATTCATTTGATTAATTAATGTAACTACATTCTGAGTGTATCAATACCAACAATGGCATTCCGACACAGGCAAAAAAGGGTTTAATTTTTAATATATTTCATCAGAATTTACTTGAATTTCAAGAAATGTGGTGAGACCAAACAGGCATGCGGCAGTCAAGACGATACATTGATCACAGTTTTCCTTAATCTTAACAGAAACGATATTAAAATCTAAGCTGCGCTTCTTACAGGACACTGTAGACTCAATTACCACATGAAGAATTTAGTTGCGGTAGAAAGTGATTTCTGTCGACTCTGTCATAAGGAGAAGGAAAAATCAGAATATATTCCGTGCAACTGCCCAGCGGCGGGAAGACATAAACTTGACTACCTTGGAAGCGGGATCTTAATCGCAAAACAAATAGAACAAATTAAGCCCACAGCAATTACGAGATTTATAAATATCCAACTAATTGTCTTAGTTGGACCTTTAGGTGCACATTAGATCTTTTAGATCGGGATGCATTCATAGCCTATTATTTAGTAATTAATTAATTAATTAATATATGCAGTTTTATAGACAATAGTCGTGTTAATAATGACACTTCTTTACACAGGAATTTCTAACACAATATCGTATCATAACAAACAACATTTAATACAGATAATATGTATAGTGTTTATACTCATACTATAATCTTTATTATATATTTTTACATTATTCAGCTACATACTTAATAAATTAATATAAAAAGAATTGATCTATTTAAAATTATTCAAAATATTTTTATTTATATAAAGAAATTTGTTTTATCAGTGATCACAATTGCCGACGCACCAACCTTAATTATTATTGCAAATTTTGATAGATTTGAGTGAGTAATTGCTTCAGACACTTTGTCTAGCTATTCTGTTTGAAGCCCTAAACTTAATATAAACTATATATAAATTTAAATGTTATTGATTCGCAAATTTGCAAATTCGCAAACATTCACTATTTTTACACTCATATTAATTTTAAACAATTTAAATCTAAATTACAAACATAATTATTGCCCCATAAATTTTCTTCGTCAAAATTAAATACCAAAATTTAATATACACTTACATTATATGTATGCAAAAAATATATTACAAAAACTAAATTAAAAATATAACTATTTCTATTAATAATAATAATCATTGTTAACACCTTAGTACCTCGCGCAAAAAAAAAAAATACAAACGAACAAATAACTTTTTGCAATACCAACAGTCAACAGCATTTGCTATAATTGAATTTTATTATTTTTTATTTTTTACTGGTTTTAAAACTAATAATTGGATTTTGATTTTGAAGCGCTTTCGACTTTATTCTCTCGTATCATAGCTAAAAGCTGAAGCATCATAAGTGCTTGAATTTTATCTAAAGGATCCATAAATCCGCGCTGCAACCATTTCGGTATTGTTGTTCGTGCATGACTGAAGCCCAACTTATTTAGAATGTAATCAATGCCGTAGGGCTCAATAGATTTTCCGGCCCACGAAAGTAAACGTACTGTTGGTTCTAAGTGCCATGTCTGACATTCAAAGTGACGCCAGTCGCGCACAAACAACTCTAAGTCCATCAATGCCGAAGCTGTTGCATTTGCCGTAGGTGCAGTTGACGATCCTTGTAGCACGTTACCATCGACGGTCGATGCAAATGCCGGATTGGCTATTGTTGGATTGGATGTTAATATCACAAGATCTTTGGTATTTTTATTTATGTTATTTAAATTTGATGATATTTTACTATTCGAACTATTATGAACAAATGTCAGGTCTAAATTTGAGTTGCTGGAAAGTGTGTGATTTAAAACATTTGAAGATGTAACAGTAGACATTGACGTTGATGTTGATGTTGTTGTTGATGTGGTAACCGCAGTGTTTGAAACTGATCCATTTACTGGTAAAATATTTGATTTCTTCTCTTTCATTAAGTCTTCAGTCGAATGAGGTTTTTGATTTTTCACATTCTGAGACAGATTTGGTGACGCAGCTCTACCAGATTGACCACCAATCTGCATAAAAAAAAAGTAAATTAGATTTTATACGATTATAGATAATATAATATATATATAATATATAAGGCGAAGCATATGATAAACAAAATTTTGTAGAATAAATTGTAATATTTCAAAAACCCTGTTTACAAATAAAAGAAACGACTCCCTCGTGCAGCAAAAACTGTCCTAGCTCAATTGAGATCAGTATATAGCTAAGTGCTAAACAGTTACTTGTTACGCATACATGTACACGTGTATTCTTAATATATTCCCAAACTACAACTCCACCCCCATGACGACGATCATCTGTTCTCTTACCTCACTGCACACAGAAACCTTCGTACAATTGACCTTTGTACCCAACTCATGGAAGTGGCCAGATGTCCACCCCAATGAAACTGAGTTTATTTCAATTCACACCACACTCTTAATTATGACTCAATATCAAAATAGGTATAGTATTTACTATGTTAATGTACTACACTTAACAGAAATATATCTGTTCTAAAACAGTTTATTCTTTCTTAGTCAACGCGGTTCTCTCAAAGTCTATCAGTCAAGACTGCAAATAAAATATAATACTTACGACTTTCTCTTTTTCTTTAACATATGAAGTAATTAAATCGTGTAAAAAGAAAAATGCATCTGCGTCAACTGTGACAAAGATATGATCATCAAATTCAGTAATAAAACTACATATAACTTCTGGTTTCGATTCTAAAATAAAAAGTCAATATATTAAAATTAATTATGCAACGACAAATAAAAGTATGTTACCATTAAGATCAGGCGTTGTTGGACCCTGTTTATGCTCAGTTTTAAAATGTAATTGTAAACTTGGCAGAGCGAAAATTACTTCACGATTGTGATTATGTTCTTGTGATTTATTGGAGCTACTTCCACTGGCACTTCCAGTACGCGTACGTTCAATGGAATTTGAAGCGATCTCACGATCACGTTCTAAGATAGGAAAACGATCTACAGCTGCAAAACACATACATACTTATATATTTATTATTACAATTATAAATTTCATTTAACTTACCATCAATTTCACTATTTGCAAAGGCATATTGAAACCATTCGCTTAAAGTCTTAAATTGTGGTGGAAAAATTATAGTACGAGATATTCTGCTCACAATTGCCATTGAATGATTTTGCAGTTGTAATTCACCAGATGGGCCCAAACTTGATGTTAACGTTTGTGTAACGAAAACCTGTCCTGTTTCTTGACAATGACGTGCTTCTGTTGCGAAATTGATTGAAGGTGATTTTAAACTAAATAACGCCCAAGACTTTGACTTGAAATTAATCCCATGGAAACATGCTAACGAAATATTATTTCCATGCAATACCACACTACCACCTAAAACAGTACCATATCGCGGCAACCGAGTAACTAGTGTTGGCACTATCAGGCCAACTACTTGCTCCAAAGGTTTCTGCCAATGTCGATGATGTCGCGCATCTGTGTTACTGCCGTCCGCTGGTACGTTTGGTAAATATTCCCCATTTGCTTTCTTTTTATTTCGTCTTTTCATACTAGAACTACGATCGTGCAGCCTTGGTTCTAAACTGAAGAAAACACGTTTGGAAGACTTAAACTGTTGCGTGAAAAATTCTTCAAGCTTGTAATACATTTTTAACAAATCGGCAGTGGTAGATTTAGATATCATAATTTGCAGCTAAATAGAAAACAAAAAATAATAACACACATAAACACAAGAGCATAAAATTATATTTACTTGATCCAAAGAGAGGTCTCCGTGTATAAATATTATTGCCTTAGACTCTGTAGAAGTGTTAATACCAAGACTTCCAGCATCAAAATTCGAAAAAGCAGTATTTATTGTCGTTTTCCACTCGTCTTTTAAGGCGGCAGAGAAAGAACTTATACGTGTCATTAACACTGATGTACCCATGTAATCGAGTCGCAATTCTAAAGCCATGAAACTTAAACCCATTGTATGATATGGCTCGACTCCGGTTTGCTCTTTTATGTGAAAACGAGTATTTATTTTGTTGACTTCAAAGCTACCGCCAACAATACCACCCTTTGCATCTAATGATGAGCTTCCCAAATAAATACCAATATACATATTTTTGTATCCTGTGCTGCCGATTGATAAGCGACCATCCGATTGGAAATCTTTTGTTAACCAAACAACATTTCCCATCACATTACCCATATTCATTTGAACACTTAGTTTTGTAAAGTTAACCGCAAAGAGTACAAGTGTTTCCCAAGCAGTTATTTGATTTTTTTCGGATGGCGGTGTGCCTGATGATTCTGCACTTGATGACTTATCTAAAGATTTAAATTTGCGCGTTGTATCTAATGGTAATGGATGTGATGTTTCAAAACTTGAACACATAGAGTTTTTGGGGAAAAATGTATCTGTATGAGCTCTTCTTGTATTTTCATTAACTGGAGTTTTGAATGTTTTATTAACATCTTTTGGCGGATATAATACTTCTGGATCTACTCCTGCCGATTGATGTACACTAAGATCACCCAAAAACAAACGTCGTACAATACGTCGGCGGTACCATGCTTTTGGAAAAGCTAAAATTTCCGTTAATCGCCTCATATCATACTTAAAAGAAGCACTTCCAATGTCAACTATAGTTGAGAAACGTATTACTGCTCGCGATTGATCTACAGAACGTTTACTGGTTATTGAAGGTTCAACGTAAACCTTGCGACATCGAGTTATATGAAATTTAACGAACTCAACATTTGTACTCAATGAGTCTTTTCGTTCATTATCAGTGAGCGGAGAAAATTGTGCTTCCTTAACGTTAGTCTTTTTTCCTCCATAAGGATGAAAAATGTAAACATTGAAATCTGCTAGACATCCAGTCACACTACAAAGAGTTTTAATCTTAAATAGTTGATTCGCAAAAAAAAAAAAACAATTATAGTTACCTTAAGCCGCCAGACGGTGTTTTGTCCTTATCAGTTCCCCTATCAGTGAGTTGCATATGCTCTTGTTGATTTTGTTCTTCTTCTAAAGAACGCTTTGAACTAAATACTATATCTAAACTGGGAAGCTGTAACATACATTCAACACGAGAAACAGGCAAGCAGGAAAATCTGAATGTCGATGGTTGCATGTGAAAGTATACTATCACATCCACTGGAAATGACGCATACGTTACGTAGTTTGTTGGCAATATATCTAAGTTTACAGGATTGTTTGATGGAGTTTGCGGACCGCCATTATTTTCAGTTTTTGTTGGAATCGGCTCTAAGGTTTGCTCTAAAAATTCTAATATATGCGGTGAAATTATAGTTTCTTCGGGTATGCTTTGCAATGTCATCCAAGCAAAAAGTGATGCACGTTTACTTCCAATACGACGACCTATGACAGATGTTGCTGAGTAATGACTTTCACTACTTGTAACACGAACTGTTTCTGATGTTTCATAAACAGTTCTTGATTGGTAGTGTAACTTCACATCAAGGCCAGGGATGTGGAAAATAGTAAGGTCAGATAGCACACCGCTATTGGAAGTATTATATCTTAATTTACTCTTATCACGTTGACGACGTGAAGGTGTTGGACTACCCCATTCGTTTCCTATACTTCGTTCACGTTTGTGTGTTTTCACTGTTGTTGGACCAGAAATTAAATATCGTTCTTCACTATTTTCTTTCGTGTGTAGCACACATTTTCCCGAATTTACTAGCACTTTAATATCCAATTCAAAATCAACATTTGGCTCCTGAAAAGAAAATTCATTACATATTTTTATTATTAAATGAAGTTAAAGTTTATAATAATAATTTTAATAATTTTCATAACATTAAAAAGTACTATCCCAGTACTTTTGTATTCTCTAGGTATATTAAAAAAAGTTTAGATTTTACCTGTTGCTTTTGATGTCCATATTTTCTTCGCATTTCAACGGAGGTGCCGTCAATATCCATTTCATTTGTAACAGTTTCTCCGTGAGTTCTCCAATCAGTGTCATTATCTTGAATTTCTGTATCAGTGTCTGCATTCGGCAAAGATGTTTGCCTCATTGTTTCAGAAAATGTTACTCTATTAGCCGGACACGTTCTTAAGGAAGCGCTGCGAGAATGCCCTGATACTGGTGTGCTTTGAAGACTAGATATCTCGTCATTGGAAGCAATGGGATCCAAGCGACGGAATGTGTAATTTTCTCCATTATCATCCATTGGTTCGCGGCTTGAGGAGGTACCTATAAATGAATATGAACGGCTAGAGTTTTTCATTGATCTTCTTATTGTTGGGCGTTTAAGCTTCTGTATCATATCTCTTCGGAAATATTTATAACAAATTGCTTGCAATTCTTGCAAACGACGCTCTTCGTGAGCAATTGTGTTATGTGATGCACCTAAGGTACGCAAATCATTGATTATTTTCAGTTGTTCTGCAATTTCCTTCTCCATTAGAAACGAACGTTTCTTTGGATCTATGGTAGGGTCAAACATAAAGGAAGGCAAGTTCTCAAACTCCCGCCGACGTGAAAAAGGATCGTGCATTTGATCTCCATCATCACTATCCGGTGATTCAATATTTGTCTCTTCATCTTCAAAGCCCGTCAACATTGTAAGAGTGTGTCCCAAAGAAGATAATTGTTTACCAATATTTACATCTAAATGTATATCCACACCTTCCATTTGCCATTTTACATTAAGTAGCCATTTAGCATTATCCATTTTTTTAGCAGCTGTGGTACGCGAACAAACTTCGTATGTACCTTCTGATACAATACACACATTCATTGGATCATTTGAGTTTGGTTTCCAATCATCCAAATTGGTTTCAAAATCATCAGCAAATCGTAAACATAATCCCTGAAATTTACCCTTTGATACAAGAGATCCAGAATTACAAGCAGAAATTATTGTGTTCTCCAGCGTTATAACAACAGCCCCCTTTGGCTCAAAATCTTGATAAGAACGATTAGTCCATGACTGAAAACAGAAAATTGTTAATTAATGTATTTATTGTGATTTACTTTGTTATTACATTTGCAACTTGGTTTAATGGCAAACAAATTCCCATGTCTTCTACAGTCAATTGCAAGAATAAGGTGGAAAGATTAGGAGCAGCAATATTGCTAAACTGACTAAAAGCCACACGATCGAAAACCTATCAAAAAAGTTAGTAATAACAAATTTTTTTAATTACATTCAAAGAACAAAACAATTACCTGCTGTGTTTGCTGAGTACTTTCGTAATTTAAATTTGCACGCTTTTCAGCCCAATACTCGTATGCATTTTTGTAGTTCAACCAAACTAATATGGCTTTGTCCACAGCTATCGGTTGAATGTATACCAAAGGACGCTTTAATTTAAGTAATATCAATTCTTTATCTTCATTAAGTAGTTCATCTTGGAATGCATTACGCAAGCCGATAGTAGTGTGGAAAAAGGCATATTGCTGATACTCCGGCTCAGCTTCGTCAAAAATAACATGCCGAATAATTTGACCCAGAGAGAGGTTGAAATCGATATGAGCTTTTCCAAACATTTTTCGATCATTACTTTCTCCTAAACCCAAATTTTTAACCCGATTTGAGAGATGCAATTCCAAAGTGCCTGTTTCAAAACGAACCGCCGACGAACAAGGAGTAGTGGCAGTTAACTGAATTCGTTTCATCGATATGTTGATAGAAAAAAGTATTCGTTTAAGCGAAGACTCCTGTACACTTCCTACATCGCTGTCCTCAGCCCATAACGGTACTGGTTTTTCACCTCCATAAACCTTTTGTAGAACTTCGTTCACCTCTCGCATAAACACTTTTTGTACAAAAACTAAGTGATTAAGGAGATCTGTTGTTAAACATCTTTCAAACTCTCCAATTTCAGCCGAGGCATTGACATATCCTCCTTGTCGTAGAACAACTCCATCCACCTTTTCCATATCCTAGATAAAGAATAACATTGTTGATTGTGAGTTCTTCAATGAAATTATATACACAAATATAAATTCTTTTCAAATTACCTCTTGAGTATGTCTATGTTCCGGTATATATTCTGCACTAACATGTACTGGTGGAAGTGCAATGCAAGCTTCTGACGGTAAATTCATTTCATTCTATGAATTATATTTTATGTTTAATTTTGTACATAATTTTTAAGCTGCCTTATTTTAGTACTTACTCTGACTGCAATTTTTGTTGTAAAACTAAGCGTATGTGTCGGCAAGTCTATTACAAATTTAGCACGGTTGCCCGTCACACCGGTGGAACTGACATGATTCATACGATATTGCGCCTGTAACGATGGCAGCAACGCTGCATTCACTGACAAACTTTGTAGCAATATATTAAATTGCATCACTAGTGGTTGAAGTAACCCGTTTTGTTGTGCCATGGGTTTCAATTGTGTGGAGAACTTCTTATTTGATTGTTGACTTTTTTCTTTCAAATCACTATTAACCCCAGACGTACGCGTATGAAACGGAGAATCAGGTTCATCAGCATTATGTGCTCGTGTAGTATTACGTCCGGAATTGCGGCCAACTCGTAGTTCTTGTAAAGTAGAGGACAACTGTTTAGAACTACGCGTCATCATGCTATGTAGCGCGACAGGATGTTGAGGTATTTCAATATTTACAGGACCAATTGATAAAAGACCACTATTTTTATCTTTTCCTCGTTTAGTTAAGCTGGAGTAAAGTGTTTGACTTTTGCCAACAGTTACTTTCACTACAGTTCTGTGAAATAAAAACTTATTAGATATTGCATAAATCTATGGAATTAAAAATTAATTACTGTTGATTTGGTGCTACCCCTTCTAGAAGTACAATCATAGCTCTCCCAACTTGTCCAGTTAGCGAACATTCTAAGGATACTGGACGCGTTTTTTTACGCCAAGTGGTACTGCTATTTAGTGTTGTGATTTCAGCTTCTAATTTTAAACCACTTAATGTAGCTAATAGCCGGGTTTTATGAATTTTTGCAACTCCGAAAATTACAAAACGTGTTTTTTCAAAAGAAACGGGTTCCGCTATTTCAAAAAAAAAAAAAACAAACAATAATTATTCCATCAAAATTGTTTATTATTTGACAGCAAACTTACCTAGCATATCTCGGTTTTGTGGCAACGAGATGCGAGCACTAGCTATATCATCGTCTTCATTGCGAGTCTCTTGTCTACTATATGAAAAACCAGCAGATTTTCTAGAATTTTTGCTGGTATCTTGGTTGTCATGTATCACAAAACTACGTTGAATGGTTTTTGTTTCAGGCATGGTTCCATATAATTCTAACAAATGGTATATGGTTTTCCAGCAATTAGAAGTTTCCAATAGAGGTGGTATTAGTCCGCTATCGGTTTTATTGGTAACATTATGTTCTCCTGGTGCAACAGGTATACCAGCACCATTTAATGAAACCTTTGATTCAAGCGATAATTTGAATAAATGTTGATCACTTGCTGATGTTGTTGGACTATCTCGCAGCGGTGAAGAGTTCGATTCATTCAAATTGGTGTAACCTATTAAAAATAGTACATTTATAAATATTATAAAAACTGTTTAATAAAAGAAATTTTTCTCGTTTATGTATGTATACGTTATGCAAAAGTACCTAATTTTCCCTTTACGGATTTCCCAGTTGAGCGTAACTTTTGAGCAAAACTTTGTGGACGGTTTTTAGCGCTTGGTGATGGTGTAAGTTGAATTAACGGTCCAATACCACTCGTACGGATTTTACTATGGAATTAAGATAAAATAAAGATTTTTTTTTTGCAAAACTATAATATTATTAATATATGCACCTTCCAGTTGGATTGCTAACTGAAACCATTTCATGAAACTTGTCATATCTTTCATCTGATACATTTTCATTCTGATTAAATTGATCCGAAACTGAGCCAAACACCTCATTTGGTTCTGAGGCTAAGCAAAAATAAGTAAAATATATTTCAATTATCTTTCAAAGAATATTAAAACCATTATTATTACCTAGACTGCACTCATCTTTTGTGTGCGATTTTTTTACAATATCAGGACGTTCATGAAACTCATTTTGGGCGTCCTTAACATTTTGGTACATACTGGTTATTTGATGCAGCAAACGCAAAAGTGGCATGTTGACCTGATAAGATAGGAAAAAATTAGACTAACAATAACAAAAAACTTAAGATTAATTGTACCTGCTGCGATATGAAGCGAATATTTAAGCTGAAATTAATAACAGTACTAGTGTGCTTCTTCAATTGCCTTCTTGATACATATATAACGTTCTGGCGCGCTTGGTCTACCATACCATCAGACATTTTTATTACTTCTAATTCTATGCCAACACGTTCACAAAGAAACAGTGGAGTATCTATCATTATTGAAGGCCGCATATTAGATTTCTTATTTATTTTAGTCGGCTTATTAGTTTTCTTATCTCCAGCTTCGCTAACAACTATGTCCACACGTATCGAATCGAAAGTACCAATAAGCGACAGGTTTGTGCCAAAATTTTCAAGCGATGATATATCTAGAATAGAGTTCATTTAATATATATTATTTAAATATCACAACAAAATAAACTTACCAGAATTTGTAAATTTGTTCACCATTTGCTGTGGCATTACACCCAAGCATGTCAGCAATGGTTCAAATATCAAATGTGCATCCAGTAATTTAATGGAGTCCTGCAATATTCCACTACGTGTGCTACTTTGCGTGGTTAATTTTGGAGGCACCGGTCGTGTAATTTCTTTCTCTTTTATATTTTCTTTTATTTTATTTTCCTGTTGTTTTGCCATCCAAAAGTATAAATCTTCCTTGGCATTTTCCGAATCAAACCAAAACTTATTCACTGAATTAGTAGAACTTAATGAACCCTCTTGCAACGCTCCGTACTCTAATTAACAATAAAAATTCAATTAAAAAATGTTAATTTAGTACTGTCAATCCATTATAATCCGTTTGAATTTAAAAATATTTGTGATATTTTCATTAAAATATAATAAATGTACTTTACAACAAATTTAATTCTTTCTCTTTATGCGCAGGTATAAGCATAATGAGAGATTAACTGTATATAAATTTAATTTATATAAATAACAAACTAAGCCCCTTCAATTCACTCACGCTTGCAATCAATGCTCAACTAAGCTCATCTACTACTGTGATCAAAAAACAGGGTGAAATTTTTGATTAAAAATATGCGAGCTTTTCTTTTCTGGTAACTGTTTTTTTAGGTTGATAATACTACCACTGACATCTATGATATATTTCATTTGACAATATCTGCATTTATACACAAGTTCCGAACGTTTTTTGTGGTTAACAAAAACTTAATTTTGCAATTTTTACAATATCTAATTGTTGGAGTAATTTTGGGAATATGACAGAAGGTGTCAGGCTATGTCACAAAATTTTGGTATATTTGGAAATGGTATAAACCATCAATTTAAAGAATATAAAAAAAGTATTGTATATAAATTAATAACACCACCAACTGATAAACAACACTTTAAGGAAGTCAAAGAATCACTGCCCAAAAATCATCGATTAAGTTTTAAGAAACCATGATGATACTATTAACATTTCATCTGGACCAGTCTAGACCATTTTAGATAAATTATGATAAGATAATTTATGTTTGAAAAGAGTGGAGTCCAGTTTGGTGCAAAAAATTCTAAATTTTTTTCTTTTGGTGAAACAGTGTTGCGTTAACGTCGGCCAAACATTGCTCTCTAGCTATCAGATAATAAGCATAAAAACTGAAGATGAGATTTGAAGCAACACGGGGTGCTTCAGGAAACCACTTGAAATACCTAAACAATCTGGGCATATCGTTAACATTATGCAAAATGGTCTTGAATTCTTTCTGTGCTGAACTTTTTAATAAAAGATGGGAAGACTCTACGATATGCAGGCGTTTGTATGCAATAGAAGAAACCATGCTAGGTTACAATGCTAGGAGACTAAATCTCCCATTCAACCGTTACTGCGTCAGTTATGGTGAGAACGATGAAAGTGCCTACCACCTGCTGTGTTGTGAATAGCATCATAAGCTTAGCCAAAAGTTCTAGATGGTTTTAAGCATTGAGTTTTTAATAATACGACAGCACAAAGGGCCTATAGGCCTAAGTAGATCGCCTTGGGATCGCCGGTATAACTCAACCTAACCTAAATTATTGCACGATTTTTGATCAGATTTTTTTTTGGGATAGACTTCAAACATTCTGTATTTCGGTTGTGACAGATATTGGAGAACTAAACCTATATTGTTACTAACACTACACATTCTAATAAATTATTTTATAAAATAATGTTTTATAAATTTTATGTCCAGCTACAGGTCCCATTTTCTTTTTTTTAATTAAACATTTGAATGTTATTGAAATTAACAGTGCTGAATTGATTATTCAATTTATTATACATATATATTATATTATATATTTTTAATAATATATTTTTAATGTTTATTAATTATTTCTTGCGGTGATAATGACTATATTTTAATGAGAGCCAAAATATAAAATTTTTAAAAATATTAAACAAACGTTTAATTTAAAAAAAATGGGGACCTGTAGCCGGAAATAAAATATATAAAAATCATTATTTACCTTTCCAGGTCGAGAAACAAATTCAATATTAAATTATTTTATATATAAAAGAAAAATAACTGAACTTACCTATTTCAGGAATTTGCTTTTCTACCAAACCTGAAATAATTGGCAACATTTGAATGCTGGAACGCGATGAGCTGCCATGTGATAAAGTAGATCCTTTGATGGGTGGTTTTCTAAAATTTAATTTTGAAAAAGAAAGTGTAAATTATAATTAATATGATTAATTAATATTTTTATTTATTTAACTTACACTCTACGCGAAGTTGCAATATTTGGAGATGTGGGTGCAGATCTTTGTGAGGTAAGATGTTGATTTGCTTCATTATTAAAATTTATTTCAAACTGTGAAGAATCTATACAAAAAGGTTAAGAAAAATATTTATCTCACCTTTGAAGATAATTAATGGTTAAGAATAAGAGTGGGAAGGAATACTTTCTTATTTGTTTATCATATATAGTGAGTATATTAGATTATGAATATAAATGTTGCTGAAGATTTTTTTGCATTAACACAGAAAGCACAGTACGAGTATTTTTTTCTATATACGTGCTAAAATAGCCCAGAATTTTTATTTTTATAAAAAAATCCCAAACATAATATGTGCTTACATATTATTCAATTGTTAATTCAATTTTTTACCAATTTTCAAGTAAAATTTATTTACCAATTATATAGATCATTTAATATATATATATGTATATATATATCGGTACCATGAGTTTATTTGCCAATTTTAATGGAACGTACAAAAATCATGCTATTTTAATTTAACAATGAATTGTGAATTGTCCGTGATACATACAAAAATTTATAAATATATATTATAAATTACATTAATTGTTATAAAATTAATTTATTATGGACACTTATTTTAAGAATATTTGAAAACCACAAGCATTTAGTTAGGTATTGTAAGCTTTAAATTAAAAAGTTAATAACATTTATGATTTATGGGTGATCCGAAGAAAGTCTTCCGTTTTGAACTGATAAAAAATTTAGTATAAAATCTTTAATAAGCAAATAAATAATTAAATAATCAAGAGTAAATAATGAAACAAAAACTTGTAGATTATTAAATAAAAATTGAAATTCCAAAGCGTGCAATGCGAATGCTTAATAAAAATGTGTATAAACAATTTATGGTACTGAAACGATTTTTTGTTTTGTAATTTTAAAGCGTCATAAAAAATACCAATATGAGTTCGATGATGATGTGTTTGCCCAAGTAATAAAGCATTCTCACTCTCTTCTGGATTTTCTCCAATGCCTGTATAAGTACCAATTTCAGCTTCTGCTTCAAATTCTTGGTCTTCACATTCTTCTTCATTTTGTGGAAAAGAAAATGTCACATTTATAGGTCGTGCCAGTTTTTTCTTATATTGATGCTCAAACAAAATTGGATTATATAGAGTATTTTTCCATTGCCGACTTAAGACAATGATTCCCTGAGGTAATATCAATTTGAATTTTATTCAATATAGAAATATACTTAAGTGATCTCACCTGTCTCAAAGTGTTAAGATGGGGAATATCGGATTTCTTAAAAATAGTTTCAATTTTTTGGACGCCTTCATCTAAAACTAATTTTTGCATAATATAGCACAATTGACAACTAGGATCTTCTTGTAATGTCTTAGAGAGTAGAGTATAATTATTGGAGTAGCGACTCTACAATTTGAGTTAAAAATTAAGATTAGCGTTTTTTCCATTACATTTTACAACATTAATTTACCTTTTTGATCTTGGGATTTCTTTGTATTTTCTCATTTTCCAATGCATCCGCCATCAGACAAGCTGCTATAGCTGTATGTCTTGTATGTAAAGCTCTTAGCAATGCAACAATTTTAATAGCCAAACAATTACTCGGATTCATCCAAGCAGTTATGGCAGGAGATGCAGTACTTAATAAATTCCAATCCAACCTAAATAACATATGATATAAATAAAGCTTTTTTTATTAAGTAATTTTTTCATAATTACCTGGTTAAATCAATTTTACGTGTTATTGGAACACATGGTGGAGCAGCAAAATTAAACCATACAGACTTTAACTCTATCACGCAGGAAGACGTTTTATCAGTCTCCTTGATATTATCTAAAACTTTATGAAAACCTTCTGGTTTTTTACTATTCTTATTTTTCTCAAATTCATCGTCCATTTGTTTTGGATTTTGTTTTCGATTCTCGTTACCGGCATATCCTTTATCTGGTATTATAATATTTTCCAGAGCGTTTTGAAATTTTTCTTTAGGTGTTTTTGGTGTTGGTGGTTTTTTAGTTATTAATCTCCATGCAGCTTCTGCTTTAGAAGTGGCAGATACATCTCCAATATTAGATGCATTTGAACCAACTAAATCATTTAAATTTATGGGACGAGTTACACCACTAGCAGCGCTTTCTGTTATCTCAGCCAATTCTTCTTTTGTATTTTCAGATTTTTCAAAATGTGAACGTTTCACAATTTTCACACCCACACCTTCTAAGCCGCACTCAAATATAATATAACCAATACTATCAATGCCAGTACTTTCCGGCATTTTTAAGCACTCAAAGAGTACCTTACTTTTGTGTTCCGGTATAGCAGTAACTATAATTGGTGATTCTTGACTGCCATTACTTTCCGTTTTCAGTCTTCTTAATTGAGCATGGGCACGACCCACATCAAATGTAATTACCAACTCTTCCAATTGTTTCTCAGATGTTTCTATTAAAATTGGTTCACCTTGTATATTATCGGGTCGACTTTGAGATGACAAATGTGCTAGCAATGCCCTAGTGCCTTTCATTATACCACCTTTCTTATGACTATTGCCAGATTGTACGGTTTGTTGTATATAAACATTATGCATGGAAGCACGCGTTGTTTTACCCAAATGGAATTTTGTTGAAACACCTTCTATATAAAACGTTAGCAGCGACACACAACTAAGATCCTTTTATAATCAAAAAAAAATATCATAAATGTTTTAGTTTTAATAGAGAAGTATTTGGAACAGTAGTGAATCACATATAAATTTTTTATAATTTTTTAAATTACCTGCATATTATCCAATGCGGCAATAGAAATCACTTCTTCAATAATAGATGACTGCAGCATAGTTATGCTCACTTTCGGTAATACAATCAATCCTTGTGTTTTTGTTGATATGCTTTCTTCATACACATCGCTTAAGAAAGAATCTCCAGGTCCTTGTAGGTTACGTTCAGTTGTCGATCGTTTTGAATTGGAATGTACCTAATATTTGGAATGTATAAAGAAACTCAGAGAACAATAACAATCATGTTTCACAAACCTGAGACCAATAACTTAAGCTTTGATCACGTTTTAAAATATTATCATTCTTGACTTTAGCGACGCAGGATGAGTGTATGTAGTTGACAACCGAAAGTAAGTGCATTGAAGAAATTGTTGGAATAACTGACTCAACCATTCTGGAAAAATCATAAATTGGTTTTAATAAAATTAAGGATGCTTTAGTGATACTATAAAACATATCAATCTGTGCTTAACTTAATTAAACAAAACGATCTAGCAATATTAATCTGTCTATAAGCCTTCTATAACACAAGCTAATCTATCAATACTTAAGAAAATACGTCCTTAGAAAGGAATCTTGTACGTTTATCAGATTAGTAAAAGCTGAAGCTTATAATTAAACTTATAATTAAATCTTAAAGGCATACTTTACTTATTAAACAATTTAAAGAAAAGGTCTGTAGGAATTCCACTGCAGAAATATTATAAATAAATAATCATAAATTTTTAATTAGCCCTTGAATCTTTCACTAAACTTATTATTTTCTTCAAATAATAAACTTCTAAATCTTTATGCATAGTTTGATTTGGCACAAACTAGGGGACTCCGAGAACGGACGAATCTACGTCCTGGAGCCACTCATCAAATTCGACGAAGAAGTATCGTGGTGCCCGATAATATAAAAGGGATCATACAAGGGATCCAAAAGGGATTACATAAATAGATTCCCGTATGCTGCAACAACAATTAATGAACTTTCCTTAACTTGATGTTCTCATATTTTCAACATGCTAAAATGTTCGACGAACAGGTGTGGGGCAGCACTTCCAAAAGTAATTACACACGCAGACACAAGCGTTCTGGTACAACAAATCCGAACTCTTCTTAACACGATTTTCTCATATTTTAAATATTCTAAGATGTAATTATCTATTAACAGTTTGATACGTTAAGCTGAAATGATTGTTGTCTTAGTAACGCTACAAGAACTATATTGGGAAAGGCTAATAAGACTTTCACAATCTAAAATGATTTTAGAAACTTACTACCTAAAACGCTTCAAAGATTGTATAGCGTAATCACACAATAACCTAAGAATTATTACAAGATTATTGACCGGTCACTGGAGATTGAATAATTACCTATCCAAGTTAAGAAATCAATCCAACTCAGACTGCAGATACTGTAGTTAAGAAAGAGAAACTGCATACTCTGTGCTTGGGGTGTGCCAGGCACTGAAGCACAAGTGTAGGAAACACTTGGGAGAGTATTTCATGGATCATAAGGATTCAAGACTAGGAAAGCTCTGTCTTTTAATTAAAGGAATTAGACTTGGAGAAACACTCCAATACAACTAAGGGGCACTAAAGATCTTGTACGATCCCTTTCAAGAATTGTAAAGATGGATCAATCTTATCCTAATTTTATTTTATCATTAATTCATCGTAACTTTTGGAATTGCATTTTTTAGAGAAGCCAGAGTTTTGGAACTTTATAGGCAAAACGGTACGTCTTTCTTGTAAATATGTAAGAATCTGATAAACACAGAAAGAATAGAATAAAAAACATTTCTAAAATCGGTCATGTCTCTGGTCTCGAATTTTTCATTCAAGAAGACCACGTGAACTCACTACTTGAGTTCACTATTTACACACTAAACGAACGATAATAGTATTTTCAAAATTTTTATTATTATATATTACTTATTTTCATGTCATATATAATTTAAAAAATTTAAAATGTTAATAGTTAAATTATATTAATTTCAAATTTATTTTTTATTTTGTATTACTGATTATTTATAGTTCAAAATCTTAAAGCGGCATTCTAAAAAAAACAGGGCTACTGATTTTGTTGCATAGTTTAAGTGAAATAACTGACTTAACTAAAATTACATATGGTGATTTATTGAAATTTAATAAATAATTAATTTATAATTTGCTTTTTGATATAACCTTTAACGTATAACCTTTAATCTAATTACTTTAATCTTTAATCTAATTACTATATAGTTAATATGAACTAATATTTTCATCTAGAGGCGATATTCACTAAGTATTTCAGTTAAAATATCTAACAATATTTAATTTCAGTTTTGATCTCAGGAATACGTTTTGTCAAAATATTTCAAATCAAAAAGAAAATCAAAATTTGTTTAAAATGTCGTTAGTTTTTAGTGCTACTATCTATTTGTTTACCATTTTATTTTTTGGAAATTTTTTAACGACTGACTGTATAAATAATAAATTGGTAAGATTTTTGAAGTTCTCTTGTGGTATAAATGTATAAATACTTTAAGTGAAATCCTTAAAGATGCAACTATTTAAGCGTGCCAACTTCACTGACTTGATGAAGGGGCTAAGTGATGCAGAAATTGAAATAGCTTTAAGTGATTTAACATATACAGATCTGGATGTATTAAGCCAACTTTTGGATACATCGAATCCCATTGAGGATGATAGTGATGATCGGAGATCGCAAAACAATTTAAGGTTATAGTAAACATTAACAATTCATTCAATATAAGTTATAGAAATATTTTTTTAATTTTGTAGGCAAGAGAAAGAGACGCCATCATCAGGAAATATTCGAGATGATACAGTCAGCAAACCAGCTAAAATAAATGAAATGAATGGACCTCATTTGTGGAACCAACGATCAAAAAGAGAATATAAAAATCACAAACAGGTTAGTTTTACACTGCTTTAATGCTTTTTTTAATTTTTTATAATCCTATCTAATTTAGTATCTGCTTAATGCAGAATATATAAAAGATTTGGAAAATTCATTTCCACATTGTCAAGATCAAAATAATAACGAAGATAACGAAGATAAGAAAGAACACATTCGAGTTAAACGAAATAAAATTAAACATAAAATTAAAAAAATAAAACTCTAAACATTTAAGAAAAAAAAACAAGTATTCTTTACTCTTACCTTTGTAAGCCCTCCAAAAGTAGTGGTGTTAGGAAGACATTAGCTTGTCCTTTACAACGAGCAACAACCGACGTACATGCAGCACCTTCAGACTGTAAGCTTATGAATTCTCCATCGTCGAAACCATTTGAAGTTTTCTCATTTTCCTCCTCTTTCAGTAGTATACTAGGATCCCATGGATGAGATTTCGGCCCACTAAAGAATGTCGCAGAGCTATTGCTACCTGTATTATTTTCATACCGCGGAACAACTTTTATTTCCCGCCAGAAGGCGTACGTATCAAAGTGCGGTACCATTTTGCTGCCTATATAAGTAAGACCACCATCTTCGTTTTCATAAAAGAGTGGCGTTGAAAAGACATCCGGTCCAAAGGGAAAAGAGCATGATGTCCAATTAAAACACTTCACTTGCGACAAATGATTTAAATAACTGGCCATAAGAAGTGGTGAGTCGATAATTGGCCGATTAACTTGTTGATGTAGATTAACTAATGCAACATCTTCTTGCGATGACATCGCTGAAATAAATGAGTTCGAAGATAATGATGGAGTACCTGAAGATGATCCTCGTGATCCAATCTTTAACATATTGAACAAAATAAATAAATAAAATATTGGATTATTTTAACATTTTAAATGCGTGCTCTATTAGATTCTCATTCAAGTTTAAAATAAAAATACGTATGTTTCCCTCACGTAAATTCATGTTTCTCTCCGTTCATTACACTTTCTTATTTGCTAATCGAAGAGCTAAAACCATAGAACAATCAATACATTAGACATAAGCATGCAAACTAAATTTCAACAGACAGAGATAAAAATTTTATTTAATTACTTAAAGAAAAAATTTCATAAAATACGAGCACATCAGTTCAGGGTTTTAAATAGTTTTTATTTTTATTATTTTATATATACAAGAAATATAGTATTTAAAAAATGTATGTTCAGTATTTTATACGATTTCGATCACTTTATACCCTTAACGCAATAGATTTACTTATTTATTTGTGTACCTAATCATTAATGTGCCTCGTTAAATCACTAATTTACATTTTAAGAATCAATTTATCAAAATTAAAAAATCAAAAATTTTTTTTTGATTTCACAAGCCCACAATTTTTACTTTTACAAAAAGTAATTGCATGCCATATACCCAGTAAAGACATAAGTATAAGACATAAGTCTGATTCAAATCATTCTATTAAAATTAAAGATGAATCCTGTATCCCAGTAGGTAATTGTTAGACCAAAAATGATAAAGCACATAATGTACATAGTGTACTAGTATAGAAAAGGTGTATACTCCATCAGAATTTCGATTAACGATTAGTAATTATTAAAGAAAAACCTACATGATAACTAAATGTGGTTCCAGCATTAACTGGATCAGCATAAGATTAGCTCAGAAACTAAAAAACTAGACTGGATATTATCAAAAAACTGACAGATTGAGGGACATCACGCCATATAGGGTTTTCACACTCCGATTTGTATTTTCAGTTGACCAAATACCAAAATAGATTACAAGAACAACACGACTAAATGGATTTGTATTGTGTTCTTCACCGCACTACGAACGCTACTGATTTAACGTAGCGTTCTATACCATAGAGGTCTAACACTACGGTGTTCAAAAACATATGTATCAATATAATGCGCAAATCAAGGCCCCGGTGAAATTCTTTGGAAGTTATGTTTTCAGAACATAACTTCCTCCGTGGTAAGGAGCGAGGCTTACCAATACCAATACTAGATCGGCTGATCTTTGGGTCACAGCATCTGGTGATGAATACGCAACTCCACGCCAAAATATAATAAATGAATACTGTCATTCTTCCAGCATAAGTTTGGGTATTAACCACAGCTACTACTAAACTGCCAACGTCAGTTGGCCAGAGCAGAGGCGCCTGCACCTGACCCCTGACCACTGTGGTACCAAATTTACACCTTCGATCGAGTGTCGCAAAAGGGAGGCACGCACTTACTACAATGCAAACTCCAGAACAGTGTCGGCATAGCGTCGAGATTTCAGTCACCTTGCACGACAGACATGGACATTTCTACATAAAAATTGCCTTCAATAAAATGATGCGCCATCTAGTCATTGTTTGTATAATCAATGCAAAAATTAAATATACCAGTCGGCAGTAGATGGCGCGTATATGCTTTTATAAGTAACAGCAATGTACAGCTTCACATCTTTTAGCCTTGATATCTGGATATAACTTCTTTAGTAACTATCAAATGTACTTTACATAATTTAGTCGAGAAAATTTTAGTCAACTTAATTAAACTTCCTTGACAAATTTTATTTAATTTACTTAATTTAGTTGAACTCGCACAAAGCTTAAAATAAAATTAACATTAAATTAAGTAAATCAAAAACAAAAAATCCGAAACGAATATTTTAATTCATTTATTTAAAACTTGTAGCAGATTAATCACAATAATGAAAACAACAACTAAACTATATATATAAAATTTTAACTACTGATAATGATTCACCTAGATAATTATCATCTCAAGAACAATTGGGACTTAATTATAAATTATTAGAGCAGGCATATGAAGTACAATTAGAACTACTCAACAGTAATAAATATTGTAACATGCAGGTTAACCGTCAATACGTACTAAAATTTTAACTATTAATTAATTATGTTAAACTTAAATTAAATTTTAAACTATAGTAAACGAAATCAACTCGGAGAACTATCAGCACTTAAAATATCAAGAAAACAGCTCAATCCTCTACAATATATATCTCAGATAAAATAAAAATAATAATTATTCTATTATAAAGAAGACCATTTATTTGTTAATAAATAATAGGTTAAATATTCAGGACTATAATTTCACTAACCGAAAAGAAATTGGAAATAGATATGAAATAGAAATAGAAAATGTACGAGACACTGGCTTTACGGAGATCTAAGTAAAGCAGAGCACTGCAACCTTAGCTGGTCTCTTGTCTTCTAACCGACGGTAACTGAATAGAACAAATTTTCCCTTTTCGAATAAGAGCCAGAATGCCACCTATTGAGGCTTTCGGTGAAGCAAAGCACTACAGCCATAGAACAAATTTACCCTCTGAATGAGAGCTCCGGATGTAAGCTATTAAGACTTTCGGCGTAGCAAAGCTTTAGTCATAGCTGATCTTTTGTGCTTTTAGCCGACCCTAACTGAATAGAGCAAATTTCCCCCTCCGAACAACAGCCAGTATGTCTATTAAGACATACAAGAACCTTTTAAAGCTCTCGGTGAAGCAAAGCACTACAGTCATAGCTGGTCTTTTGTGCTTTTAAACGACTCTAACTGAATAGAACAAATTTTCCCTTTTTGAATAACATGCAGTATGTCACTTATTGAGGCTCTCGGTGAAGCAAAGCACTATAGTCATAGCTGGTCTTTTGTGCTTTTAAACGGCCCTAACTGAATAGAACAAATTTTCCCTTTCGAATAACAGCCAGTATGTCACTTATTGAGGCTCTCGGTGAAGCAACGCACTATAGTCATAGCTGGTCTTTTGTGCTTCTAACAAAACCTAACTAAACAGAAGTCATTTGGTCCTTCATATAAGAGTGAAAATGTCAGCTGTTAAGGACATCGTAAATGAACAAAGATAAGTTAGAGAATCAAAAATAAAGAATTTACCATGGTTTACACGGTAGGAAAACTAGAAGAATATAGATAGAAAAATAATACAGAGTATAAGCATAGATTAATATACGGATTAGTGATAAGTGAAAACAGAAAAAAATGTAAATGTTTTTCAAGTAAAAAGTCCTTTAAGGACAAATAATTCTTAGTGTCTGCCTTGTTATGAATGTTTAATTTTTTTAAAAAAAAAATAAAATCAAAATATGAATGTTCTTATACATACTTATGTTGCTTTCATTTATAATACAAGGAATAAATTGGAACTATTGGTACTACCAGTTGCTTCTAGATAAATTGTAAAAGAATTTTAGCTTTTATTTTCTACAAGTGTCAGCCTATAAGTTCTGTGCAAAAGTTTAAAAATAGGAATAGGAATTAAAAATAAAAATTTAATTTACAAAACAAATTATACATAACATTCACATAAATTGAACAAGAAACTTTCGCTAAGGATCCAATATAGAAGAAATTTGAAACAAAATAATACTATTAGGCATGTCAAAATTATAAAATGTTTGTCTACTCGTTCTATAAATTACTTGAGACTTGTAAAAGGATTACTGCTTAATGTGCTGTAAAAGTCTACTCACATCGATAACGAAATGTCGATACTCAGGTCTTGATGAAATGTTCGTTAGTTTTCTGATTGGTGTAGCAAGACCATTAATACGTCTCACGTCTTCGTTCTATGAAATTAATGGATTTGGAAAAGAAGTGAACGTGGTACTTTGATATTAAAAAGGTAAGTAGACTTTCGATTGTATAAAATCTTACACGTTTAACGTATATATAGACATGCATTCATATGATTACTTTAAAGGTAATTTAAAAAGTAAAGGTTGAAGAATAGAAAATTTAATACAGCTAAAACTGTAAGCCGTTTTTAATAGATATATATATATATCGAGAAAATATATAAAATATATATAATTAAATAAATAAATACATATTTAAACATATACATTGTATGTAGGTTTGTTTTCTAATAATAAAATTACTACGAATAAAAATAATACTTATAATTAAATAAAAAAAAACGATAATACGGATATATAACAATTGCTAAACATACCAACTCTGTGGAGCTTTGTGGTCTCTTTGGAACAGTTTTGTTATTTTCAGGTGCATGAATTTCTAAGTCACTACGATATGTTGGCAGCGTTAATGCAGAGTTCTCATTTTGTATACCAATACTGAAAAATCGAAAAAGATTTATAAATATTATATAAGGATATAACATAAGAAATATGTTTCGCATAAAAACCTTAAGTTTAGTATTTTTTATAAAAATTCAGAAGTTTAGTATGTGCCAAGGTTATGTGGATAATCTATTTCTTCAAATCAGTCAAAAATGGACAAAAATGGGCAAAAAGAGTGATAAAAGTGTCGAAGAGAGAGAAAAAGGAAAAAATAGAGAGAAACAGAGATAGACAGTGGCAGAGACAGACGGATAAGAGAGACAGACGAATGATAGAAACAGAAAGAAGTAAAGATAATGAACAAGATAGAGAGATAGACAGTGACAAAGACCGAAAGAGACAAAGAGAGGCATAGAGACAAGGAGATAAACAACGAGTGAGACACAAGTCTAAAGAAACAAGAAGAGAAAGACAAGGAGAGCGAGGCAAGGAAAGAGTTATAAAGACAGATGGAGAAACAAAGAGAGAGAGAGGAGCAGAACAAAGAGTAGGAGGAAGAAGAGTGTCAGAGAGGAAGAGTAACAGAGATGAAAAGAAACGGAGATTATTAATTAATTACTTTCTTTTGGCTGATAATACAGCTACTTTAAATATTGCCAAATGCCTATCATCAGTGATCTTTGGAAATATTTCTTTTTCTTTCTTTGGAAATATCAGTATATATATAATTAATGGACCACAAATGATAGACTTCGAACTTTAAACCTGTTGAATTTGGAAACACTGGCTGATAAATTTTCATATTTTTTATCAATAAACTTTTCTCAGACAACGACAAGACATTCAAAGGCCACTGATAATGGGCAATTGAAAATTAGCTATAACACATATACTTGCTATGAAGATAAGTAACAAGACAGAGCAATTTCCTATTAAACGTAACATGACAATTGTAAGTAAGCAAATAGCAAACCAAGTGCATAGGCGAATATGGATTCACTAGTTTGTTAAGCAGTCACGTTAATAACATGAGATACAAATTAAAAAATATGTGGTCAATCCGATTTATAAATAACATAATACATATTTCGCAAATCTACTGTATTATAATTAATCATTATTTAGTTAATTATTGCCTGAATGCGAGATCCAAGATATATAAAGTCTTATGTCTGCTAGGTGATTACTGTGATTGCTCAATCTTACGAGATATTTAGAACTGTTTTTTAAAATCAAATATTTTATGAAGGAAATAACTAAATCTTTTTGGTAACGTTTGTTAGTAACAAGCCAGAGGGCCTGTAAAATATATGTATTGGATTAAAATCATTGCAGTATTTTAATAATTTCTACAATAAAATATCTAGCTGTGCCCAATAACTCTATTTTATGTTTATATATTTTACAAACATTTCAACATTCATTTTCAAAATCGAGTATACTCGATTTGATCGATTATCGTAATGCCTAAACATTTCGAAGCACTACCCTAATCACATACTATACTTATATTTTATGAGAAACTAATTATAAAGCAGTATTAAAAAACTATATATATAATTACCTTAAATCAGATGAAAAGCGTTTTTTGCCTGAAAAGACACCTGATGCATTGCGATACTTTATTGAACCTCTTTGGGATATAATATTTGATATGTCCTCTTCAGCTGAGAAAAATAATTCAGATGGATTTTCTGATGTTAATGAAATAGTTCGCTGAACTTCACGAGTTAAATTATCACAATTTGAAATATCACTTAAATATTGTGACTGAAGATGTGTGTCCTTGTTTTCAAATTCTAATGGATGTGAGTGCGGTGCTGAATGTGACATATCATCACGAATCTAAAGAATTATATTAATAATAATCAATAATCAATAATCAATAAGTGAATAAAAAGTTTAATTTTTACTCACTTTAATATCCTTTTCAACGTCATCTTCACCGGTTAACCTAGAATCTGAAATACTTGTCTTTGGTGGAGATATGTGCAGTGTATTATTATATGATTTATTAGAATCTGAACTACGTCTATATGAAACTTCTTGTGATTCATTGGAATCTTGCAGTAAAACTTTTTTAGATGGACTATCAAGTAAGCGAGCATAAGGCACCTCAACAGAAGTTTGTCTAAAGGATAAATTTTATAATATTAAAAATAAAAAGAATAACACATTTAAAAAACCAAACAAACCTTGATGTTGTGTAAGAAAAGCGTTTACTCTCTCTACGTCTTTCCAGCGTATTTGGTGACCCAATGCTTTCATGAGACTTACGGCCGTTTATCTCCTGTTTGTCAATTGAAGTACTACATTTAAATTTGTTAGCAAAATCTTTACTACTTTGTTCCGATTTTTTAAGACTGCCATTACGTATGTCAGCAGAAAAGCAATAATGTTTACTCTGTTAGATTAAAAATTAAATTAAAAATGTTTAGCATAAAATCATTTTGGATTATAATTTCAAATTTACTTTGCCGTTAAAATCGCTACTGTCATGCAATAGTAGTTGTAAGCTATATGGCGGAGTATGAAATACAAGTTGCCCTTGATGGAGAATACTTTCACCAAATCCGTAGTCTTTATTATTATTCAAAACACTATTGAAATAAAAAGAAAGATATATTTAAATACTTTGAAACATACTTTAAAACATGCTTCTTCATTTATTAAAATAATAATCAATTCTTCAATAAGTTGGTTTAATAATATATATAAGGGGTATTCATGATCTCGAGTAATATGGTAACAAAATAAACCGACAATAATAATACACATTTCAATGTATTTTATTTTTCCCACTTTACAGTGTAAGAACGTGAATACCCCCACAAATTTATTTTTTCTTTTACATACTTAATATAACAAAATATAAATAAAAACTTACTGATATCTTGCAATGTTGTAATTATCCTGCATATCCTGAACAGAAGGCTTAAAGAACTTAATTCCATTACGATTACTTCCGAAAAAGGCGCATCCTCCAATACAGCCACAACGTGAAATTTCATTACATGTAGACATTGTCCCATTGTTCGTCCAAAGAAACCATAGTCGTTTATATTTAGCGTCATGTTCGCGTAAAAAGCTATAAAGTATATGAGAATTAGATAAAGTTATATACTAAATGATAATAAATTACTTGTGCTGCACAATATGAAGTTTGTGATTTGGAATTGGCAGTGCTGATGCACCTTCAAGTAATATTGGTCCAAATGACGTGCAACCAACTTCGAGCCAATTTTCGAAAAATTCATTATCTCGTTTAACTTCGGAAAAACTCTCGCGTAATTTTCGTGAACCCTCTTCTCTTGAGTCACGTCGTTGAGAAAAAGAATTAGAACTGCGCTTGACTTTAGTCATAGGTTGTTGATGATGAATTTCTGACTTCACTGAATCTTGTTCAGAGCGTCTTATCTTTCCAGAACGATTACTTCCAGTTGTATTTGTATTAAAAGAATTTGTCATGTTTGAATAACAACCGTTATTAAGAATGAAAAGTCTTAAAAGTATGCTTGGTAGCAGTCCTGAAATACCAGATTTCACTTTCTGGCCGTGTAGATTGCAATTTGAAAATCTTATTGGAGATATCTAAAGGAGAGAACCAAATAAACAATAATTTGTTTTTAACACTTTTTATTTGCATTTATACAAACCCATGTGTGCAATGCTGTTCCACTTTCAACCAAATAGATATCAATTGCGTCCATTGATAATCTTGTCATTTTGTATTTTATATCCTCTGATGAAGGGCATTTGTATTTGTTTTCCTCCTTTGTGTATGGGCACTGATTAGTGGGTACACCATGGTGACAGTTTCGTATTGTTTTCGGAGATTTTAAACAATTTTCTGGATCTACTGTTAATAGTAGTAGAGTTTCGAGACTAACTACGACATTGCAAAGTTGCGGCAGAGTTAATTTGCCGGATAATTTTCCCAGCTGTACTTCTACTAACCATGAATATTCTAATGTATCTTCATCTAAATCACAGCCCTCATTGCTAAACATTGCATGCCCACGTACCTTTAATAAGATAGAAGTTAAAAATAATTATTCATTTTCACCTATAAATATCCCTACATTTTATTTAAACCGGGCTTATGGTCAGTTATTTAGCACTTATATTTATCACACAAATGTAATATATAATATAATAATAATAATTATATTGTAATTTTTTTTTATAATAATATATAAGTAGCATTGTTAAATACATAATTTTCTCCTAAATTTATTATTTATTTTATTTTTTAATAATTTATTATTTGGGTTAGCAACATTATTAATAATAATTTTATTTTTAAAACGGGCTAGTTGGTCATAAATAAAACACTTTTTTAAAAGAAATTAGTTTTTAAAAAGCTAACTTATTCTATAGTCATCTTCAGAGTACTAGTAAAACTAATAGATGCTATTGTAGTTAAATAAAGTATAGCTATTGTCAATTCAGGTACCGACATATATTCTATCACTCAAAATACCATAGCAATTATTATTATCCAATAGACGATATATATGTACTACTAACCTGTACTGCTGAAAGTAATAAGTGCCCTTGATTGATATGTTTATCCCGATTTGGACGAATAAGTGTATCGGACGTTATAAGGTACGCTGGACTGACTAAAACCTGGAGTATAGTCTCATGATAACGTTTATTCATTTCAAAACCAAAACGTTCTATAAGCACAACTGGACAAGGCGGATCAGTTTCATTACAATTTTTCATAAGATGTGCCTGTACGTCGTGAACTATAAGTGAAACTAGAACCTCCAAAGGTCGATAAAGACGCGGATCAAACGATTTTTGTTTTTCTTCAATAACAGTAACTTCTGAAATTGACTTTGTAGCTATGTCTTTCTCCTTTGAAAGTAATTGATCTTTGGGATTAATTGTGCTGGTTGTATTTTTAACTTTAACATTCGACTGTTCCATATCTGTGAAGTTTTGATCTTCACCAAAAATATTTTCTTTTAAATTAATAAAATTGCGCAACACATTGCCATAACACATTAACACCGATGAGCCAATTTCAAGCTCCACTGTTACTTGATCAGCTGCTAGGGTTCCTGGGTCAAATTTATAATGCTCTGGCTTTTTCCAGTTGTTAACAGGTGATTTACGAGTTTTAGGTATGCGCATAGGACTCAATAGAATTTCTTCTTTTTCTGGCGTAGTTATGTCGGCTTGAGGATCTGGTCCCAAAGGAGGCACAGGATGATATATGTACTGAATAGAAAGTGCTACAATTGGAACTGTCCAGCAATCAATCCAACCAGAACTGTTAATATATATAAAATTAGTTAGTGACACTTTTTTGAGATTATAAGTGAATTAATACAATTTACCTTCTCTGACATATTTTTCGCCATTTTTTTGTGTACAATTCTGGACGACTTTTTATTTTTCCGCCACGCGTTAGTAGTTTTGCATTTTCATCAATCGCTAATACTATCGGTTGTGTTGATGAGACTTCAGGTATAAATAAGCTAAGATCCAATCCTTCTCCATGTATCCAAAATTTAAGTGTCACAGTCTTTGGCAAAAAGTCATCAAATGGTAGACAAAAACTCATATCAAAAACATCACCGCAAAATGCTAAGTGATTGTTTTCTTGGTTGGCACTTGAGCAATCAATCCAGTTATATTCGTTACACAAGGTTAAAATTTCGAATTCATTTAAAAGAATATTGAATTTACAAGTATAAGGAACAAAAGATAAAATATCTGGACGAGCCTTGCTTGCCCAATCCTCAATGAGATCCTGAAAGAAACACTTATGCTTGTAGACAATAAAAGCAGTTGCTTTACAACCAGTTAAAGCTATGCTCCAGTCCTGTGGAGCATTCCATTTTGTTGGATAGTAAACACGTACTTTGTACTCAAGTGATTCAAATTCAGCTAAACTCCGATATTGAAGTGAAGTTGTTGCTTCAACATGAAATAATTGACCTTGTATTTTTGATGTGTAGCCATCGACTAGTGTTACCCATGGTATAGTTACTTCAACATAAGACGCTGGACCAACTGTGATATGCATAGCGTTCGTTTCCTTATCCTTAGAAAAGAGAATATCAATGGTAGCTTCATTTAAAACACATAATGTAACATCAAAAGACTGATAACTTCTTAATTCACCAGGTTTTGGGGTTGGAGTTACTTTCATTTCCATCCAATCCGGTGGATAAAAAAATTTAAATAAATGATCTCTTTGCCTATCTGCCCAAGGGCCATAACTAAAATCAGTGCCTTTTAGACATTTTATATTTAAACCCAATACTGGTGGTGATGGTTCAACTATGTCACCATTAGCTAAAATAATATGCACGGGCTCATCAGGTACCACGCCAGGTTCATCCATATAATAATACAATTCCATCTGATTGGACATCATCACAACAAATCCTTCGCCCATGTAACGAGGTGGTTCATCAACAAGTCCTGTATACTTTGGACTTGGCGCAAACATTACTTTTGCATTCTCTACATTCGCTTTGATAAAGTGCATAAAATGATCAAGGCGGCATACTGCCGGTTTTGTACTATATGTGCAACGCATTTCTTCCATAGAAATGGAAAGAGTAGTTGGAGTTAATCGATTTCCAAAAACAAATCGTCCAGAGCAAATATCAATTTTTATCACCGGTATGAGATCACGCCAAGTTGTCGCTTTCATTGCTTCGGAATGTTTAACACTATCACGTTTACTTTTACGTGTGTTCTCCAAATTCATTGTGTGCTCTCTCAACTTATTTCGTTCCTCTGAAGAAAGGCTATCAGTCTAAAACAATCATGAATATTAGAGAGAGAAAAATAATCAAATGTATAATACTAACCGGTATTAGTAAAGATGGTTTAAGTCCAAATGTCCTTTCTAATTGATCATATAAATCGGAACGATTATATATATGAAGCTCAAACCCATTCAATTGAACAGACAACCGGGTATCAGAATGAGAAAGATCTATTTTAAATTAAAACTATAATTTTAAGCTTTAGTTATCGAAATTACTAGAACAAACCTTCGGAGACATCTTTTGGAACATAAGATCGCCACCAACGAAATATGAAATAACCATCTTGTATACGTGCGGAATAATCAAAAGTGATATACGCAAAATCGCGAAACATTATTTTTCCAGCTAAAGGATTTAAAGCTACTGATCCTGTAAAACAAATTAAAAATGTTTAACTATTGTACAGTCTGAAAACTTATATTTTATTAAAACTTATATATAATCAACCTACCGATTTTAAAATATGCTCCTTTGATAAACCATCGATTTGCGATTTTTGTAATTATCATACCGATAAGACGAGAATTATAGAAAGTGATGTATGTAACCCACGTAATTGATGTCAGTAAGGAGCACAAAAGCCATATCTAAAAAAACCACAAGAATTTTTTTTAAAATATTTTATTGTAATCACTGGAGATCATAGAATTATAAACAGTTTGACATCTTTTAAGAAATGTATCACTGAGTGTTTTGTAGTCCACATATTGTAATTTTAATTAATGTAAAAATTATTTAAACTAACAATTGATGTATCAGATCCAGCCTTCATGACTCTTTCGACAAAAATGATCAAAGAAATATTTTAGAGGCTTAAAAAATGATTAATTGTTTATTTTTTTTGCAGAAATTATTAGTAATAATTGCATAGATAATATAAACAGAAGACACTTTAAGTACAGAAGAACATAATTATATTGAATGCAGAAATGAAATGGGACATAAGAAAACAGATGTCTAAATAATTGACTAATATGAAAAAACTTTACAAATGATTCAAGTAGCTATATATCTAGAGAATCAAAGGGCTATATAATACATGGTAGTTGAATAGACAGTAGCAAAACTGGAACATGAAGAGGTCTAAACTTCATTCTAATGGCTATAGCTTTTCAGAAGGCTGTACAAAACATGGTTGTTAGGTTGTCAGTAGCAGGACTGAAACACGAAGGGGTCTGAACTTGATTAAATTGGCTATATATCAAGCTTTCCAAAACGCTGTACAAAACATGGTTGTTGGGTTATCAGCAGCAGAACTGAAAAACAAAGAGGTTTGAAGTTGATACAAGTAGCTAGACATCAAATGATTTATAACCTAACAAGGTTGTTGGGTTATCAGTAGAAGTACTGAAACACCAAGAAGTCGGAAGTTGATTCAAATGGCTACATATCAAGCAATTCACAAGACTATATAAAAAAGGGTAATTGGATAGTCAGTAGAAAGATTGAAACACGAAGACGTTTGAACTATTGCTATTTAAGCTACAGTGGTTGCTATAGTAACAGATACTATACAGATACTACAGGTACTATAATTTCCTTTTCGACTACTCTTGTAAAAAAACAAAACAGCGATGTTGACTGCTTAAAAACCTATGTATTATGTGGTCAAGAAGAACATCCTACTGACATTTGTACCTTGCTTAATACGACGATGAATAATATGTAAATAACTATCGTCAGTCTGTCTATAAGTCTGGCTGGTATACGAAATAAGTCTTTAACCAATAAACATTTAAGCAAGTTAGTGATTATCTTAGGCTAGCAAGTTTTTATTATATAGAAGAATTACAAAAAAAAAGTGTTATTAAATATAAAATTAGTTATATGTCGGCAAATTTATCAGTGTCAAAGTCAAAGTCACCAGTGACACCCATATATTAAGTGAAGGAAACTGGTAAATTTTTTTTAAGAGATTTTGACTATGTGTTTAAAAATCATCTCTTTGATTTATGGACTTCAAATCCTAATATGTATTGGTCATATATAATTTTAAGAAAAAAAAATATATATATCAGCTTATAAATTACAGACCTAAACGATTTTTGAATAACTTAGCAAAAATTTAAGGTGGCATATAATTTTATTGTTTTAAAATTTAATATGAAAATAGCTCTCATCTTAAGAAACTCACTACTAAATATTTTTTATGAATGGTTCAAAATCACACAAGAAGTAATTGTTAAAGAACCTCCCATCTAACTTAAGAATAGAAATAAAAATGTCTGATAAAGAAGATAAGAACAACGACTTTGATATACATAAATAACTGTGGTCAGGCAAACAAAAACAACTCATTGGTATATAAAAACGGACTATGACTACAGTCTTATCTGTTTATAAGATAATTAATCTATACTATATAATTCTATTACATCTTTACAGTGACAGAGAGTTCCACCCACTAAAAATCATACAATTTTTTTCAACCATATATTTTTGCTGTATGATTGATGTGTTCGATTTTCCAACTATCTCGGCTACGAGTATTTATATTGGTTTGCGAGTTTTATCTAGAACTAAGCTGTCATGGCTAAACTAAGACTCGGTATAATGTTGGCTTAGTTCTTTAGCTGAAATTGCAACACCCCACCTCTTCTTGTTTTTATAAAATATACTATATTAATGTTTAACTTTAAAAGAAATTTTTTATCAAACAGCTCACATAGATTGCGGTGTTCATACTATTTAACTAAACAATTAGGATGATGTTTTATTCGCAAGAGTGTATAACTTTTGGTTTTGAAGATGTGTAAGAGTGCTCGGTCTAAACTAAAGAACTAGTTTCTATAACTTTTGGTTTTGAAGATGTGTAAGAGTGCTCGGTCTAAACTAAAGAACTAGTTTCTATTGATTTAGATAAATAGATCGATTTATATCATTAGAATTATAAAAAAATAAATAATTGTTAAAAAATCGACCATCATATCACGATGGGTATATGACTCACTGTCTTCGAAACAGAGCTTCACGCCTTCGAGGTTTGCGGTCGAATCAACATTAGTAATGGGTTGAAAGGTGCCCGTATTTGTATTTACTCAGATAGTCAAGCAGCATTCAAAGCATTATACTCCTGGAAGTTTTCTTCAAAGCTTCTGTTAGACTATTATGACACGCTGCAGCAGCTGGCAAGCAAAAATAAAGTGATGCTTTGCTGGGTGCCTGGTCACACTGGAAGCAATGGTAATGAGTCTGCGGAAAATCTTGCCAGGACAGGATCTGCCATTCAAATCTATGGACCGGAGCCATATTGTGGATTAAGTTGGTCTACAACTAGGTCTCTAATTGAAAAATGTTTTTTAACTGAAAGAAGTCGCTGCTGGCGCGACATTTCAGGCAACTCTCAGGCTAAAGAGCTGGTTCGTGCCTACAGTTACGTTAAGGTGTCCTTTCTCAGCAGAACAGAGTTGAGGCTACTGGCGGAATATTTGAGGGGTCATCACAAACTACGTTATCGCCTTAACAAAATGGGTCTGTCAGAAGAGATAGATTGTGTATTCTGCTAAGAAACAGAAGAGACTTCCAGTCACATGCTCTGCGACTGTTCAGCCTTGATCTGGACTAGGAGGAGGTCATTGGGTCAGGAACTACTTTATCATATTATCAATTAAATTTATCAGTATTCATAACATTCATAATTAAAAAAAAATAATTAAACAAATGAACTTAAAGCTTTATTAACCACCTTACCCAATAGTTTAAAATACTATTCCCTAACAGTGTGAATGAAGATTATATCTAGAAAACAATCACCACAAAACATCACATCATAATAATTGAATTTTATGACTCAAATATTTGTTAAACTGAAGCAACACCACCAGACTAAAGGGACAGCTGAGCCTACGTTCCGGAGGGACCTGCATTTGCTGACTCAATATCGCTTATCGCTTCTATTGTCGCCCTTCGAAATAAATGTTAAAATATTCCCGGAATTAGATACGCCTACCGCAAGAAACGACTTAGATCTCATATTAATTTATAGCGGAAGTATTACCGCTAGTAAATAGTTATTACTTGCGAAACTCCAAGTTTTTAGGGATATTTTTCCTGGATATTTGGGTTATCTTTTTCAAGGAGTTTCGTGGTGATTGTGGTTAATACATAAACAATACGGAGGTAGAATAACGCACTTATGCTTATGTGTTAAATACTTATGTTGAAGTTAAATTTTCAACCATGTGATGCGATAAATAGTACAAAAAAGGGTTTCAGGTCGGGTCTTGCAAAAAAAAAAACATATCCGTACGCATGGTATGTACAGGTACTGAAAGAATTTGTTCCAACCGTGTTTTGTTTGACGCATCACATCAATTTTTTTAATACAATAATCTTACTTTCTCAATAAAATGTTCGTAAAACTAAAACCAGCAGCGACTATTGCCAATCTACCATAAACAGCCAACTCCATTTTATAAAATTAAAAAAAAAAATATAAACAAAAAGTTTTCATATAAAATAAGTCCTTACATTATTCAGTAAAAATGTAAATTAATAAGAAAGACCACTAAACCTGCAAGATACAGTAGTCATTCCATATAACCGTGATATCGATACAAATCATTTATAATAATGGTAAGTTAACCAAAAGTAATTTACACTTATGTCCTGTTCACATGCAACTCAGCTTCATTTAGCAAAGATGTTCACTAAGTCGTTATTAACTTGAAATAAATATTTTTCTTTTCAAAATAAATCTTTATCGTCATTAAAATCAATGATTAAAGAAATTTAGTAAGACTACAAATAGTGTTTCTGACCTACATAAATGAAATACGTTGTGTATATGAAGATATAATATAATATATATAGATATAATTGACAGTGAAACTCGAGATAAGATAAGAGAAATGAATTAAATTAATAAAACGCAATACTACAAATATTCAAGAACGACCTGGTCTACGTGGCGGAGCCACTCAATAATAAATATGGAAATAAAATAGATAAATTTAAGAAACATTAACTCAGAAGCTCATTAAGACAAAATGCTTCATTTAAAGCAGTGTAAACGGTTGCCAAATATTTTAATTCAATATATCTCTTAATGAAGATATTCGCTCAGTCTGAACACTGTATTAAGATTTAACTTAATTGAAGCTGAAAATATAGATGAAAGTAGATATTAATGTGATTTCAACAATATACTACTTTCTTTATTTATGGTATAATGAGTATTGTACCACTTTTCTAAGTTATAGTTATCGCTCACAGTACCATGATAAACCTTGCTTATTTAATAAAATCTAGTTAAGTTCCGTGATTTGTTTTTATGCACTTTTCTGTTGTATAAGAAAACATAGTTCTTATCTCTAATTATTTTCTAAAGTATCGCATTCTCCTAACATATATACATATATTTCGTTTATAAGTTTAACCCTGTACTGAGATAAGCTCTCAGCTTAGATGGAACTTTTGCGATGCATTTTGCAAATTTCTCTTTTATTTAATAGTTCTTTCTGTATTTATTTAAATGCAAATTATATATATTAAATATTTATAATTAACTAAAACAATACAACAATACAGGATTGAGATAATCAAAACCCTGGTTTTGAAGATACCAACTTCAGAGTGGCAACACTATTTCGGAAATTGGTTCAATCGGATGTGAAATTGTTTTGATCCAAAAATCATAAAACCATTTTCACTGAGTAACCACACTGTTTTCATTGTTGGTCGAATGAAATAAAACTTTAATCAATTAATAAACTATGAATTAAAAACTTAGCAAAAACAAGACTAATAAATTCCTGTACTCTGTAAATTTTTTAACAACACTCAACTTTTATTATATTTAATTTTTATTCCAAACATAAATTTTTTGTCAAACATTATCAACTGAACTCCTTGAGTACTGCATAGTTCACATAAAGTGCTGCAAGTTTTTTGATCTTATATTACACAAAAAATAATGATATATATTCTTTCAAAAATATTGCTATTTAGTTGGATCGTACCTGCTCTGGATTATCAAAGATCCACACAAGCAACGATGCATGGTGCACAGAAAAAAAAGTTTGAGATCTGTAAATCTCCAGATTTTTAAAAAATCCTGTTTCACTAGTTTCTGTAGCACTCATGTCTTCGATGAGTATATGTCGATTTTTTATAGTTTTGATAAGATTATTTAATATTATAGTTGTTTTTTTCTATCACATTTTTTTTAGCACTTAAAATTTACTATCGCATTATTAATTAATCCGCAGCAAATCTCCATTCCGAAATGACACTTTATCAACATTGCTTACGCGCTGAATGCAGTTCAGGCGCACTACATATAGTGTACCTGACCTACACGAATGAAATACGATGCATTCGTCATAAAAAAAAAAATACGTATAACAATGCTATATCTTTTGTTGAGACGTTCTAACGATGGATAGTATTACATTGGGAGAAACGATAAACACAAAACGCAGTTATAATTATTTATTTATATTATAAGTCTGGATCAGATAACAAATATAGCTACCGTACTCAATTAATTAGAAATAAACTATAGAAAAAAAAAATATAAAAAAAATAATAAATAAATGATTAGTTTTTTAATGTTTATTATGTTTTTAGAGTACATAACTAACATTACATCTATAGATTCCTAAATTATGTGATTTTAATAACAATTTTAATATGAGACATCGAAACCATTCTGCTCTCATTCGAGTTTCATTATTTAAATTATACTCGTAATGTAGAGATTAAAATCAGCTATGAGTAATAACAAATTCCTGACTGATAAGGTTTGGCACGTTTAAGTATTTATTATGATTAAAAAAATAAATTCGAATTAATGATTATTCATACGAGTAGACCATATAGTATAAAAAATATTTACAAATTTTAATCAAAAAATATTTTAATCCATACTGAAGAAGGCAATCATATAACGATTGCACCTGGCACCTGCGTTCTAATCATGAAGGCACTAATCAATATCGATTATAAAATGCTAGGTTCCAAGAACGGTGGTCTCTACATCTCAGAAGCACTACTCAACTACAACAACCAAGTGCCGTTCAATAGAGATTTTAAAAGCAGATCCTAACGGGTCTTAACAACAACAACTGTTGAACTGTTTCGCAAGGAAGGAATTCCCAGGACTAGTGGAATTCATAAACAATCTCAATTTCATTATAAGAAAAGTATTATATGGAAAGTAGAAACCCAAATACGTCTACGCCAAATGTAATTTGATATAAAATTTTTAATTTATTTATCGACCTGTTTTTTTATAATAGTTTTTATATATATTTTTATCCAGCTATAGGTCACTTTTTGTTAAATAATTTCACGTTTGTTTAATATTTTTTAATATATTCTATATAGTCGAAAGACTCTCATCATCAGGATCACGATCTAACATAAATTAATGTTAATAAAACTATATCTACGTCATCCTCTTTATTCTATTGACTATACTGCAATATTGACAATAGAATAGACCTATAGCCGGATAAAAAAAATTATAAAAATGATTGTAATTTGATATATTTATTCCCAATATATTATTGACTCAATAATAATGAATAGAAATGGTAGGAGATATATTGATATATTTATTCCCAATACATTATTGACTCAATAATAATAAATAGAAATGGTAGGTGATATATTGATATATTTATTACCAATACATGCTACTACTTGTTTATTGACTCAATAATAATGAATAGAAATGGTAGGTGATATATTGATATATTTATTCCCAATACATGCTACTACTTGTTTATTGACTCAATAATAATGAATAGAAATGGTAGATGATATATTGATCTATTTATTCCCAATACATGCTACTACTTGTTTATTGACTCAATAATAATGAATAGAAATGGTAGGTAATATATTGATATATTTATTCCCAATACATGCTACTATAGTTTATTGACTCAATAATAATGAATAGAAATGGTTGGTGATATATTGATATATTTATTCCCAATACATGCTGCTATAGTTTATTGACTCAATAATAATGAATGAATGAAGATCGGCATATATCAACGCTCCTTGAGTAGCTGCGCTATACTATATCAATTTGCAAACAGTTCCTTAAATTTGATTAGCAAATGAATAAAATATTATATATACTATCAGTATTATCATCTATTTTTCTAGTATTGGTTATCTTTCATTATTGTTTCTCTTGCAAACATCGCACAATTGATCTTCTGTTTTTTTCTCCTTTATTTTCTATATACACTGAAAAAGCAGTATTTGTGCGTTCTTTATGAAATTACTTATCTCTTATTAAGGCCCATATAAGTGGCCAATGTACCCTTTGGATTTAAAAATAAAATAAAAATACTAAAATAATAATTAATAATGAAAATTATGTGAGGAAGTGGTTGAAAAGGTACGAGTAAATTAATAATATATATATTATATATGCATGTCTTTTATTTTTAATAAATACATATTATCGTATACATTATTATTAAATATTAAATAAATTTCACTATATAAACTTTAATAAATTGTTTGATTGAGAAGGGGAACCACTTACCATAGGCGCGTCAATTTTCATATTTTCGAGCGGTATATGCTTTGTGGAGTTCCATGTTCCAGCTTCTGGAAAGCCAAAATTGCTATCACCGTCTTCCATTTCTTATTTTAACTTATTATATCAGTCGTAATGAAATTAAAACTATTTTCCACCAACCTTCGCGGTCAGTATTAAAAAAGACTGTTTTTTTTTTAATTATTGCACTTTTAAGTGTTTCACATAATAGTAATCCGCATTTTAACTGAAAATGTTTATAAATTAATTATTATGAATTGAATGCATATCAACTGCTATTTGAAAGAAATAAATTATCATGAACGAAATAATAATTAAGCGATAAATACACCGATTTCTAGTAGAAATTTTCTACATTGATTTTGCTCACTTTTGGGTTGGGCGAAGGCGTAGAACGTTGATCACTACAATAAACTTAACTTAAAATATCTATTTAATATTTTTTTTCATATCTATTTGTTATTTTATACAGCAATTTCATTGTATATTAAATTCATTTTTAATATGCACTTAATCATTAAAAATTTTATCACAAAAACAATATGCAAAACGCAACATAGCAATCAGCTGTTTTGAGTTAAAAATAAGGGTGGCCAGCACAATAATAATCCATGTATATGCAGTCCGCATATCTCGCTTCTCGCATTCAAAGCAACATACACAATTGCCTATGAGAAAACTATTATGCACTTACACGCATTCATTTTACTGAACAGCTTGCTGCCTATGAATTATGTCAAACATGTCATGTAGCAATCACATAAGTCTGTTTCCATACTTTCCATATAAAAATTTTGTAATGTTAATTGTAAAAATAAAAATATTTTATTTCTTTAAAAAAAACAAATTACAATTAAAATACGGCATGGCTTTAAATAAAAATTAAAAAAATAGTTGCTCTGTATATTATCGACACTTGTGTTTGATGAAATAACTTCGTTGCTAATGTTATATATATATATTTTTGTTTTTGTATATACTTTTTTATTTAAAACTCTTAATAGGTATAAGATATTTTTAAAATTTATAGAACTGATACAAAAACAACGATTAAAAAAGTATGTAAGCCATTATATTCAAATTTGTATCAAACCAGTTTTTTAGGTAATTTTAAATGTTACTGTAAAATTTTGAATTTATCAAGACATAAATTAAAATTGTATAAAAAACGATATCGAATATAAAGTGGTAACAACAATTTCTATATCATTTCATAATTATTTTATTACTTATAGAAGTCTATAATAACTATGTACCAAAATGCGTAATGTGCGTTTTTAGTAAAGATAAAAAAAAATATAAAAACAGAGTAAAGAACATATGATATTTAATTATATTACAAATAAAAATTTCATTAAAGAACGAAAACTATAAAATGGAATTTTATCAATATTTGAATTTAATCCTATGGGGAATAAACTTGAACATGCTCACATTCACCAGTTATCATTCAAGCAACATATTTGAAGAATAAGTGTGTTTGTGCACGCTATAAGTGTCTTAGTGCAACCATACAAAAATATGCTCTTGAATGATGAATGGGAGTTTTTGGGCGACAGACTATCATTCACAATATATTGACGAAAAGTTGTATGATGTGCTCACCAAAATTTTAGTGAGCACGCCAACATGTTGGTTGTGTGTCACAAAAAAGTACAGACTATCATTTTTGAGTGTCGTTCATCCATTTTCTCTCTTGAATGACACTTAAAAATAATAGTCTTTACCGCGCTTTAAGCCTTAAAAATAATTTCAATGAGCTTACACAAAATTTAAAGCAAACTTTTTAGAATAAAACTAGCGACAAACGACAAAGATTGTTCACGTGAATTTAGAATCGATTTACTTATTTTAAAATGACTTTTAAGATTTGCATAAATAAAATTAATATAACTAGTGATAACCGGATTTAAAACAATATTCTTTTAAGATTGTCTATGCGAATTTTAGACTTTACCTAATAATACAAAAATTGATTTAGAATATAAATGCTAACATAGAACGATTTTTTTTCATTTAATACATTTAAATATTAAGAGTTTATACATTAACGACGTATGAGAGTTCGAGTAAATTGATGGTAAATTGAGGGAAATAGTAACTTATGTCGGTATGGCAGTAAATGTTGGTATTTACCATAATTTCGAGTAAGGTAAATTAGATGAAACTTTGATAAATCAGGTATTGACATTGTGAAAATTTTATAAGATGTTTAATAAATAAATTTGAAAACTTTAACCCAAAATAATAAATAAGTACAATAAATAAATAAATAAATAAATATTTATATAAGTGCAGTGCAAAAAATCCCTAGGAAATTACTTTACCTCAATTTACTCGAACTCGCACACGACCTAAAAGTTTACCTATTCATTAGAAAAATTTAACATAAAATATGAATACTAATATACAACCTAAATTAATCCATCTATACAAAAACATTAACGATATTTTTTCATCAATAAATAAATAAATAGTAAGAGTTTATCCATTATTTATAAAAATTTAAATTAATATATAAATGCCAGCATACATAATATACAAATTCACAACATAAATACATTCACAATATATATTCAAACAGAGCGGAATAGTTACATGCTTGTCAAAAGTATGATGTATGATGGTGTGCACATAGCCTAATTTGATTTTATACAAGTATTGCACGCAGAGTTTTGTTTGTAGTTAAATCGGTCTTCAATTGTCGGCTGTTGTTTTAATTGAGTAGCAGGTAAAAGTCTGCGCGTAGATTAATAAAACTTTTCGATTTTAATTATTTATTGTGGACCATTGATAATTCAGTATAAATTGAATTAAAAGAAGAACAATGTCTGGAATTGCAATTACTCGGTTGGGAGAGGAAAGAAAGGCTTGGCGTAAGGATCATCCCTTTGGCTTCGTTGCACGGTAAGAAATTTGTTGAGTTTTTGTTGCTTTGTTTTTTGTTGCGTTGAAAATCTAACAGATTTAAAATTTGCTACGCATAATATTGTGAATAAATGAATATTTCTTGGCTAAATTTCACATGCAGCATTTGTGCTGTCCCACCTGTATTGAACATGTTGCTACATATTCAACACGCAAGCATACATTCGTTGCATATGAGTGGATAAAGTGTCTTATCGGAAAGTTGCACATATGCAGCGACTTTGTTGCTTGTCGGTATGTAAATATTGTAAAATCTAAAAATCAAAAATTCCACATTTTTCACCTACAAATTTTGATCATGAAAATGTAAATGTCTGCTTTTATTTTCAGACCAGCCAAGAATCCTGACGGCACACTTAATTTAATGATATGGGAGTGTGCTATACCTGGAAAGAAGGCTACTCCTTGGGAAGGTGGATTTTATAAGTTGCGTATGATATTTAAGGATGATTATCCAACATCACCACCCAAGTGCAAATTTGAGCCACCATTATTCCACCCTAACGTATATCCTTCCGGAACGGTTTGCTTGTCGTTATTGGATGAGGAAAAAGACTGGCGTCCAGCAATAACAATCAAACAAATTCTTCTTGGGATACAAGATCTACTTAATGAGCCTAATATTAAGGATCCGGCACAGGCAGAAGCCTACACTATATACTGCCAAAACCGTTTGGAATACGAGAAACGAGTTCGAGCACAAGCGCGCGCTATGGCCTCAACAGAATAAACTTCATTATTTCTCAATATTACACTACAATTTAATTTTCATATTTCGATGATTATAAACAAAGATAAAAATACAATTAATTATAACATTATCAATAATTTGAGTCTTTTTTTTTTGTTTTTGAATATTAAATTACTTTATTTTTATATCAAAAGTATTATAAAGTTAGCAGCGATATAGTAGTGACTTTAGTGTGGATCGAAGATCTTGAATTAAGTAGATCTAATTTGTATCCATAAAGTTCTTAAAAACTGGACACAGAAACATGAGTCATCATGCCATAAGTAAACAAGTCTAATCCAAAAACAAAGAGCTTAGCAACAAAATTTACTTAGTACTTCTTCTCTCCTTCCTCTTATAGTGGTTGCCATGCTAAAATAATTACTGACTGTCTTGTGCATATATGCAATGAACATAGGGACGGACGTGAGTGCATAGCAACAAAACAAATAGATTCCAAATCAATGGATGCTTGAATAGATTAGCTACATTGACGAAAATTGTTATTATCAAATCCTTCCGCTGTAAATTTATTTTTTATAATAATACAAATGTGATTGGATATGATTTCTTGATTTTCTTTGGGGTATTACGTCTTCATAGTTGTAACATTATAACTTTTTAGTAATTACTAAGACTTTATTAAAATATAAACAAATATTGCAACATAAATTATTAAAAAACAGACACAAAATTTCTTCGACTTCTGGGAAATTCAGAGAAAGTTCTATTAGACGTATAACTCTTCTAATATTACAATGCTTCAGATCCCAATTTTTCAGTATATTTATCATTAAAATATATCTACGTTTGAACGAACGTAGGTTCGCTTCCTGGTATGGAAGCAGACACAAAAAGAAAGTTTTTCACATGCATAAAAAGGTTTTTCACTGCGCAGACTCCTGCGGTAAGGCACAACGTCGTTTTGTCTGCGGTATTGATGAACGCAAAGGTAAGCACATAGATGTACCGATGTACGCAAGGTATTATTTTTCCTTTCATGCAATGCAATGCATTTTTAGTACCAACAAAATCCTAAACTATAATTTACACACATAGAAACACACATACACATATATGCTTACATACATATATACATATGTATTAAGAGCATTCAAGGTGTGTTGTGTTTTGCGTTGCATTATTGCTTTTATGCTAAATTTATATGTAAGTAAGTATATGGGAGGGGGTAGGACTAAATAAGTTGCTGTATTAGCTCTTATGTTTTCAATATGGGTTCCAGAAAATTGACTTAAAATAAATATGTATGTATGTATAAAAAAATCCTTACGAAACGTACAAAATTTTTGCAACTCAAATTTATTAAAATCTTAAAAAGCAAAATTACTTTGCTTTAGTTTTAATGGCATAAATCAGCTGTTCTGTTAAAACATAAATAAATAAAACAAAAACCATGACGAAAAAAAGGAAAAAAAAATTATTTATTAAAGCAATTGATTTAATTAAATTAATAAAATAAATGAAATCATACACTAACGTCATCCATTTTGTGCGAATACTACAAAAAAAAATTGGCAGAGTTACCATTCATTGCGAATTTCCTATGGCGGCAACCTCAAGAACAAGAACAGTTTCTTCTTTTCGGACCATGTCATGCAGACGATCAAATGAGTGTGTGTCGATCAACACATTTTTTGTTGTTTTCAGTGTAAGAGCTGTCATCTCTTACTCTTGCTTCTTAATTTTAAATAATCAAATAATATGTTTCCATTGTCTCATTTAGACAGTTTTGCTCTTTAAGGCCGCTAATGAAACAAATTTACCATACAAAGAGCTTTCACATAAATAAATGCTCAGTCGGTGCTTACCGGAAGAACTTAAGTCAAAGCGAAGTACAGAGGTATGATCGGTTGTGCATTTCACTTTGGCTTAAGTTCGCTTAAGTTCTTACGGTACGTGCCGACTAACTGAGCTTTTAAGTGATTTAAATCGAAAAATGTCCAATGTAACCCTTAAGGCTCAGTTACACGGTAGGTAACGTTAGAAATTAATTCAAATACACAGGTTTAGTTGGTTGTGTATTTCGCTTTGAATTAATTTCTTACGTTACCTACCGTCTAACTAAGCCTTAAGCAAATTTAATAATTGTACTTAGTTGCTTACGAAATCTTGTTGAGGATGGGTGTGTCGCTATAATTCTTTTATATTAATTTAAAGTTATTGTTAACCGTTGTGTTATTGTTAAAAAATCCGATATTATATGACAAAAGTCATAATGACTACAAAAATAATGGAAAAAAGAAATAAAACTTAAAAGGAAATAGCTCAAGAATTGGAAGTTGATGGTAAGTATCACGCTATATTTATGGAATTCAACAATTTTACACATCTTTGTTTTTTAATACAAAGATTGCAGTAAAGAAGCGGTGAAAAGTTTTAAGAATGCGTTTCGGTAAAGAATCCCGTCTGGAAGTAGTGCTAGCATATCGAAGGAATCGCACTTTTACAAGCACTTAAAGGTTTTGAGGAAGCATGTACTTCCACACCAGTAAGTGAAAAATATTTAGTTAATTATTTTTTAAAATGAAAAATATTTTAAAATATAAGTATTTTAATGGGTCTAGACTGAGTTCAATTGTAAATAACATTTATTTTTATTTCGTTTTATAACATATCATTTAATTTTAGACTTCTTTTAGGTATGTACTTCTTTCAATAAATTTTCTTCTTTACAGAATCGGAGAAAGTTCGAACTGCTTAGGGCTTCCGAGTGTGATACCAGTATTACCACCATTGGCATAACAATATACTCCATTGCTGACTTCATCTGACGGAGCAACTTCACCTGTCGACGTTTCTCTGCAACTTTACAACTCTCTTTTCCCTCCAGAAGCAGCTACAAAAAAGGGTTGTTTATCGCGAAGGTTGTTTAGGATTACCAACATTGGCATAACAATATACTCCATTACTGACTTCATCTGACGAAGCAACTTCACCTGTCCACGTTTCTCTCTAACTTCACAACTCTCTTTTCCCCTCACAAGTTATAAAAAAAGGTTGTTTATCGCGATGTAATTGACAGAGCTATATTGAAAGTAACGACAACTTTTGACAGTATCGTGAAGGCAGATTACAAGACCCACAATATACTGAAACAGTTCAAGGCTCTGGTCAAATGGCGATCTCAACTGTATCAAAATTTGACGATAAGAAGCCAGAGTCATAAAGCAATGTACTGATATATTCGTAGCTGCACAAATATAGAGGGGTAATGGAAATTAATATTTATAATTAATACAATATATAATTAGATAAGGTTTGGATATAAATTATTTTGTAAATGTTTTATTTAATATTTTTATATATACTTAGCATTATTAATTACAAAAAAAAAATTTAATAAAAAAATTAAATTAATTCCATTCAAATGCATTTTCTTTCAGTTAATATGATTTTGAAAAAGAATTGCACCATTATTAACAAAATAATTAGCTAGGTTCATTCTCAAATTGTATACTATGTCTGGGCCATGACATACAAAAGACGTTACGGGGCTTATAGTCCTCCAACAGGTATTAATTCATCATATCATTCTTCTCTAACGACAGAATTATATGCCATTGCAATGTCTGTAAAATTTTCCGAGCAGTACCAACGCTGTGTATCACAGCCAATATATAACAAACCAATACAATTCTGCATTTTCTGGACTAAACCCCACAGTAGCATCGCTAGGCGTCAGCGATGTCGGCGACCGCCGACGGCCTAGCGCCCATAGGGGTCTCGCAAAAAGTTACCGACTGTGGATTCTAAGCACTTAATAAATATTTTGAACAATTTGGTTTTATAATGGCATTAACCATTTTCGAAATATTTTCGAATGCTTATATAGTAACCAGATTCATGTTCACAGTTCCAGTCAGTATAGCTTCGACGGAAAGAAGCTTTTCAAATTTAAAATTGATTAATTAATTTGTCATATAAGTGAATGTAACTTATTTACTTTTACAACTGGGTTATAAAGAGGGCCTCGCAATTCTAATGTCCCCGACGTCCAAAGTAGGTCCAGCTCCACCACTGAAACCCCATATTGTTATTCTTTTCACTCTGCACCGCGCTGTTAAAATACCAAAAGCATTTTCAATCATTCGACGCGAGCGGGACAATATGTAATTAAACACTTTTTGTGTTCTATTTGTACCATCTCCTGGAAATGGTTTCATTAGATTATTCTTTAGTCAAAAAGCGCAATCAGCGACGAAGTAATGAGGGAATGGTAAACGAATACTGCGAGGCAACGGTAATTTATTTTCCGCCAAGTAATGAAGAACTAATAATGTAGTTTATTTTGGCCATCGCACATCGATCTATATTTCTGTTCTTACTAAATATAGAATAAACATACAATCAAACTGGTACGACAAAAGTTCTTCTAGGGACACAACACAGTTTATGCCCAATCTCACAGCAATCATCAAATCGTTTTTGCTACTGGAGCTACTTTCAGATTAAAATAACAATCTACGAGGTCAAGATATATATATGGGTGTTTTCAACTAAAACGACTTAAATACGAAAGATTATTACTTGGTTTATAATTTATGATTAATTTTAAAGTTAAAACTATATCAGGTAGTCGTTCTCATGATACTTTGTATCTTGGTTACTACCGAAAACACACTAGACTTCCCTTCTCCCAACCATTTTTTTTTATTTCTTAAAACACGGAACCATTTTTGACATTTGTATCGATTAAGTTGGACACGCCCTGTACACACATAACACACAGATGATGTTTCTATAATAAGTTTCCCATACGGCTTATAATAAGTTTCTCCCACTGTTAAACATGTACTTCAACACTAAGATAACATATAAGTCGTTCTTAAAGTTCTTTGTCAAATTCTTTTGCTACATTGATTACTGTTAAAATATCTAGTTTATGGTGAAGGTCATAATTTGGAATATATATTTTTGATACAATTTATAATATAATAGGATAGTATTAACTATCAGTCGTAAAACTTTGTTTTGGAAGCGCTTAATTAATGCAATGCTGGTCTTATTAGCATACACCTACAGTTGAAGTCATATATTCAGATCCATTTTGGCATATTAATATAAAATCAGTTAGTTTTATATTAAGATATTGTAGAGTTTCTACCGATAAGAAATTACAATTTATTAAAGTCAAGACCACGTTTATATATATATATATGGTGGGACGTTGGGACAGCGCACTGTCCAACAAGTGGCCCCACTGAGTTGAAAGATTAGTCAAAGTAGACCACGAAACGACTTAGATCCTTTTTCGTCTTTCGATTCTCGGATGTCGTTATTGAGTTAAAGCTAGTGTGGTTTCCGTTCGCATAACTACATTTTTTGTAAATGCAAGCAGCTCATTTAGCTTGAGGTTTCCTGCCAATTCATCACAAACCCAATGGTGTCCCAACACAGTCTTCCTCCTACTTGCCAGTGCTGGATATTGGCACAATATATGCACCGCTGTCTCCTTTTCTTCTAGACATAGTCTGCAAGTGTATTCCTCAGCAAGAGTTATCTTTTTGAGGTGATACTTGAAGTTGCCATGTCCAGTAATTAGTGAGGTCAGCCAGCTTAGGGTGTTCCGCAAATAGCTAAGCACTATTATCGCTTCCCTGGCCCACGATTTCGGCAACATTAAATTAGTAGATTAATACGCTTCGCAACTTTTTATTTGCCGAGTAGATTCTAGAAATTGTAATTCTTCATAAGGCGATGATTACCACTGGGTAGTCCCGTACATGCCAATCATATATTATTATTGCCATAAGTAGTATTTATTATTCATGCATAGAATAGATTGAATATAATAAAATTAAGTTTAAAAAAAAAAAATGAAATTGATCTGTCTACAAGTGCTTCACTCTCTCCATCTATTAAGATGAAGTGAGGTTATTCACTTATAGATATAGGCTGCCATCATGTTGTAACTCAATGGTATTCTGGGCTCTGGGCCACAGAAATTGTGACTTGATCCTTGCTTTGCAAGTTCATCTGCCTTCTCGTTTTGCTCAATACTGATGTGTCCTTTAACCCACAGACCACGTTTAAGCTTTATATTCATTCAGCGGAATTATCGAGTCAAGCGCTACACCAAGATATTAAACATCTTCTACAAATAGGAAATTTGTACCTCCGTTATATAGACGGGCTAATAAGCTATACTTCTTTATGTGAAGTTAATATGGATTGACTTTACGCGGATGACTCTTACGCCCATATAATTACAGAATGTTGATGGAAATACACTATTCGATAACTACCTAGAAGCATTTAATCACATATATTTTTATTAAATAGATGGCGTTCTGCAACCTTATGGAACGACTTACTTACCCTTACATATAAAATAATTAAATACTTAGTTTATATGAATAGTCTTTTTAATTATATTTTATTGTTGTCCTTGTAAATGTGTGCGTCTATGTATATAGACTTATAATATGTTATAATATTTTTTAAGTTAAATTTTATGCTAGTTTTAGAAATTTATTTTAATGCATATTACGCATTTTGGATATATATATACTCTAGGAATTAATTATTATTGTCATTTATAATACTTATAATGAAAGAATAATATATACAAGTAAAAAAAAATAATTTCTTTACAGAATAATTAATGCAAACATCATATCATATGGAAGAAAATTATTTGAATGATGTTTTTATTTTTTAAATAATTTATATTAATAGTGTCTTATTATTTTTTAAAAATAGAAATAAAAATAAAATATCATAAAAAAAAAATTTTAAATGAATTTGATTTGATTTTCGAATTCGTTCGTATTTAGAGGAATAAAACTAAGGGAAGAGGTTTTTGAATGAAAGAGGTAAGCGCTGTTTAAATACAATAATTTATTACGTATTGTATATTACATTTCATTATTTTATTTTTTAATTACAGTAAGAAGGATTAAAGCTTTTCCATACACATTTCTTCACTACTGCCTCCTCCAATTAGCGCAATTAAAAATTTTAAATTTTAAACAAAATTAAAAAATAAAACCAAATTGATATATATAAATAAAGGACACTATATAATTTTAATTGTTTTATATACAATTAATATTATAATATAATATTTAGGAAACCATACCTTTGGGTATGTGTATTAATTTTATTTAGACCATATTTAGACCATATTTAGACCATATTTAGACTATATTTAGACCATATTTAGACTATATGAGGAGTTTTAATTCTAATTTTTATCGTTATTTAAAATAGAAAATATTAGCACTTATTCATTTTTTGTGTTTGTTTTGTATAGAAAATCGGAATGAATTGTTTAACTATTACAAGATTTTTTTAGTTAATACAATTAAAAACTACCGATTCATATTTTTTTTAAGTAACACATATTTGCCATTTTTAAAAAATATTTAATTTATAGTATACGATTTTAATATAAATTAAAAATAATTTTATGTATTAATTAACTTTGGCGTTACATGCGTCTGTTTTCTTTTTTTTTTTTATAAACATTTTTTTAGCATATATTTTAATTGTATTTTATTTGTATATACTATTTATATTTCTACAAATCATTTGTTTAATTAAATATTTATTTACATTTTTAGGCATATCATATAAAAATATTGAAACAGTCATAACAACTAATAAATAAATAAGTCAAAGAAATTCGTTTTAATATTAGAGCTAAATAAGTATTTGCAAATACTCTTAAAATAATAGTTTGCTTCAGCCCAATAGGAATTAAATAATAATTAAATATTATGTATTTTTTTTGAAGCCTGCGCTCAAATGTATTTATTACAATCTTATATATATATATATATATATAATATATTTTATGTTTTTGTAGTTAAAAGTCTAATTGCTGATAATGAGAAGAAACTTGCTCAATGTAGTTAGTTGGGTTATGCTGCCACATATGTATGCTTCATAAAATTTATATTTGTATTTCATCTCAAAAGGTTAAAGATTAATAGGTTTTAGGTTTGAAATTTTATTATTAGTGCGTTAAAGTGTTCAAGCATTGGACTATATGAATTCGAACATTTGAATCGAACACATGAAATGTTCGGAACTGCTCTTGCCACTCCAGAATATTCGAGCTACTCGAAGATATTCGAGCTACTCAAAGATATTCGAGCTACTCGAAGATATTCTGGCTACTCAAAGATATTCGAGCTACTCGAAGATATTCGAGCTACTCGAAGATATTCGAGCTACTCGAAGATATTCTGGCTACTCGAAGATATTCGAGCTACACGAAGATATTCGAGCTACTCGAAGATATTCAAGCTACTCGAAGATATTCAAGTACTCAGAGATATTCGTGCTACTCAAAGATATTCGAGCTACTCGAAATATTCGAGCTACTCGGAAATCATTTTTGAGCTCCTTGAAGATATTCAAGCTACTTGAATATATTGGCACTACTCAAAGATATTCGAGCAACTTGAAGATATTCGAGCTACTCGGAGAACATTTTTGAGCTCCTTGAAGATATTCAAGCTACTCGAAGATATTCAAGCTAGTCAAAGATTTTCGAGCTACTCAAACATATTCGAGCCACTGAAAGATATTCGAGTTACTCGAAGATATTCGAGCTACTCGAAGATATTCGAGCTACTCGAAGATATTCGAGCTACTCGAAGATATTCTGGCTACTCGAAGATATTCGAGCTACACGAAGATATTCGAGCTACTCGAAGATATTCAAGCTACTCGAAGATATTCAAGTACTCGCAGTTATTTGAACTGCTCAAAGATATTCAAACTACTCAAAGATATTCGAGCTACTCAAAGATATTCGAGCTACTCGAAATATTCGAGCTACTCGGAAAACATTTTTGAGCTCCTTGAAGATATTCAAGCTACTTGAATATATTGGCACTACTCAAAGATATTCGAGCTACTCGAAGATATTCGAGCTACTCGAAGATATTCAAGCTAGTCAAAGATTTTCGAGCTACTCAAACATATTCGAGCCACTGAAAGATATTCGAGTTACTCGAAGAACATTTTTAAGCTCTTTGAAGATATTTAAACTACTCGAATATATTGGCACTACTCAATGTAATTCGAGCTACTCAAAGATATTCAAGCTACTCGGAGAACATGTTTGAGTTACTCGAAAATACTTAAGGCTTTTCGAAGATATTCGAAAATATAACTGCTAATAGTTATTTAAAATGATTTGCATAGAATATATGAAAGAACAAAATTTTTGCAACAGATTTATGTATAACATTTGTTTAACACATTTTATGCGACCTGCGCAATTATTTTATTATAATAAAGTGGACCATGGACAAATAACTTTCACATCACATAGTGAAATTAGTTATAGTTAATATTAGCTTAATTTTTCTACTTAGAGATTTCAAAAAATACTGTATGTTTTTTCCATTTTTTTGGTTATCGAGCACATAACTGCACACTCATCTATTTATATAATGTGTGTCTGCTAGCCCTGAAGCTTTAACTACTGTCTGAATCTATTGAATTATATTTTAACACTAAAACTTTATATCAATTCTTTTTACGTAAGATTACATATCTTTTTGATATCTGATGAAGCTTTATGGCCGATAATAAAGCAATTTTAAAATTTCAGTTAAATATATATTTATTATTATTTCTAGCCAGAACAAAATGGCCTAGCACTTCTTGGATTTAAGTGTTTAAGTAATTAAAAATGCAAATTATAAGATAAGAAATAATAAAAAAAAAAAACTAAGAGTACCAATTCCATTGTTTACGTAAGAAGCAAACTTCACTTTTTCATCAAATGGCTCCCTCTTGTTGCAAACTGTCCTCGTTTTTCTGCAACATAGGCGAACCCGGCGATCTCATCGCTACAGCGACTGTGGTTGTCGCTGAAGTCGTTACAAATGCAGGTGACGTATTTGCTGTTGGACTGGGGCTTTGGTTAGCTTCGGGCCGTCTTATTTTATTTTTGCAGTAAAATTGTTTGTGAGCTAAGAATGTTTTCATATAATTGAATGAGATATCGCAAGTCTGGCAATACTTTTTGTTCAACATTGCCGAATTCGCCAGATTTTCTTCTGTGTTTGTATTCAGATGAGTTGACTGTCCGGCAATTTGACTTAACGATTGTGTTGGCTTCGTTAATAAAGAATTTGTGTCCTCTAGCGTAACATCCATGGGTTCAGACTTTATTTGTTGAATTAATTCTGTGCACGTGTTTGTCGTATTCGGTAAAATTGATGTGGTTGCTGCTGATAATTGAGATCCAGAAATAGTTTTTTGTAAATTATTGTCCTGTGCTATTGCTGAGTGATCAACAGGTTCTGTCTTAATTGTAAAACTAATTTAAAAAAAAAAAAGAAATTAATATAATATTATTAAACTATTTTTATTTTAAATTCATTACTCTTGAATTCCATTATCACCATTGAAACTGTTCTTTACTGAGTTCTCTTCAGATATATCTAGATCTCCCAATTCTGGCGAAGCTGCTAGCGATTCTGAAATATTTGCATGTGAATGTACCAATCTTATGTGACGTAACTAAAAAAAAGTGATTTTTATTTATTTAGTCTTGAATTAAGTCAATTGAAATTAATAAATTATTAATTTTATTTAATAAAAACTTACGACATTTCCTTTATATGACGAGGAATAATTGCAAATTTCACAATTAAACGATTGTTGTTGTTGCTGTAGAATTTGTTCTTGATTGATTGGAGTTGATCTGGTCATTTCGACATTTTCATCTTCCATTATACATAACATATAGTTCTCTTCATTAAAGTCTGTAGTTTTCTTATCGAAATGCATACGGATATGTGTTCGCATTCCACTGTGGGTTCAAAGTAAAGTATTAGATATTAACGAAAATATACAATATATAGAGCATATTTGAAATAATATTACAAAGTAGATTAGTTATAAAGTTTTGATCGAATAAATATTATATATAAACACAATTTAAACCGATGAAGAGTATATTTTAATGTAGGAGAGACTTAAAAGTATATAGTACAATTTATCGGGTAGTACGACAGAAGAAAATATTACATTATAATAATTGTTAGTAGTTGTAAAAAACTCTTAAAATTTCTCTGTAAAATTTAGCCACACTTTGTTTTAAAATAAATTAATAAAACAGAACTATATATCCTAAACTAAACCATCTACATAATAAATAGTCAAGATAGTCAACAAAATATCTGGAATCTCACAAGAGTTCACAATTGGAATATAAACGCTTGATATATTAATTGCAATATCATCATTACATAGCATATCCAGAAATAAGAGTACAAACTCGTTTCACTGTAAACTTGAGCATATACCACCGAATCTGGGGTGTTAGGAATACAAATAGGTGTGACTATTTAATAAAATAATTCTTAACAGTTATTATAACTTTATACTGGAATTGATTTTTAACGCCCGTTTTGACGAAAAAAACTAAATTCTTAATATAAACATTGTTTTCATAAAAAAAAGGTTTTCATTGAAGTGTAGTAAAACTGCAACAACAAAAAATTTTTTTATTATTATTTTTAATGTTATGATGGAATTTAACTTTTCAAAAATATTAATTATAACATTCAATTTGATTAAATTTATGAAGATGCGACTCTAAGTCGATTTTATGTTTTTAAGGTCTAAATAATCTCACAGACGCTTCTTTACTAACAAGAAAAACATTGTTAAGTGGGACAACTTCAAGAAAATTTTGACAACAGAAAAATTCAGTGGCGACATAAACACAGTACATAACATTAAATCCAGGATTTATATACTTTTCAACAAAATCATAGAAACAATGCTTCACAGATAAGAAACATGATTTAACAGCAAAATACACAGCTCGTAAATACACTGAACGAACAAAACATAGTATTCAAAGAGACATCGTAATACAACAGCAAAAATTTCAATAAGGATATAAGAATCAGGGGATAAAATCTTTTAAATCAGTTTTAGAATAAAACAAGTCAAGCTGTCCATGGTTGCATTAGCATAAGAGTAGTAAAGATGAAGACGAATCTACTGAAGCAAAAAGGAAGTCCAATTGACCTTTGCAATGACCCTCTTGAAGTGGCTAGGTTTCTGTGACTGGACACGGGTTGATTTCAATTATATTATCCCATTATCCCTCTTCCCTTACCCCAAACACTACCCATATATTCGTCTTCAGATTCTGGTGGGCTTTAACAACAACAACAACGACTGTGTTTGAAGAACAACCGTGTCAACGTCCGGGAGCCATTCATCACCTTCTCAAAAGAGATTTTAAAAACAGATCTCCACGGGCTACAATAACAATAAATTAAAATCGTAGATGATTTGCAAGCGGTCAGCTTTAAAAGTGTGGTATACAGATTTTGAAGATATGTTGAAAATGTGTTTATTCAATTATTTTAGTTATTTTAATATATTTCAAAAATTATTTAAATTTAACAATCATAAAGACAAAGTACATTCATCAACTTAATTCCAATACGACAATACTTTACTAGAATATAATCCGAAGCTATGAAAACAATAACGCCAATAATTATAATATAAAGTAATAGATGATCTGTAACACCAATTTTAAGAGAACATAGAACGAGATTTTGACATTGAAAAGGAGGATGAAACCAGCGAGCAAGGGGTAGAAATTCTATTTTTAGAACAAAACGATAAACATAACAAAAAACATAAAAAAAATTAATAACTTGGGATCAACTCTAAAAACAGGTCAACCGTATCCATACCATAGTAAGTAACTTGACTGTATTCTGAAGATATGGACCACAATATTGGAGAGTAATTATAACATAAAGTTTTAGTTAGACTTACCGCAGCGTGTTGCCTTTGTATCGACATATGATGCAACGAAAAGCTTTTACAGTCCCATGGGTTTCCATGTGTTTACGGCTTTCGTTAGCTGTAATACTGACAACATCACAAACGAGGCATTTATAAGTATTTTGGTTGAGATTAGTAATATTTGATGGCCCTGGTATTGATTGTGGGGTATTTTGTTGTTGGAGATTTGATGGTAGAGGACATGGCATCCCAACTTCATGAATTGTTTTACATTTGGTACATTTCACTTTTGTTGTGTCCACCTTAAGCACGAATAAAGAAGTATTGTTAAAGATTGTATATTAAAAAATTTTTAGATTTTTATACTTCTTCGGAGTCGCTACCAGTAGTCGCTACTCCACTGGTAGATGAGACTGTTGCACTTGCTGCCAAATTACCTTTCGGGCAATAATAGTTTTGGTGAGCTCTCAAATTGTCAAGTGAAGTATACTTAATACCGCAAGCGGCGCAAATAAGTTGCTGGTATGCAACAGGCGTCGTTTCTGTTGTTGCGGTTCCAGCTACTAATGGCGGCGTCTTCGAGACTTTGACATCAGTATCACTTGTCTCATGATTTCGAGCAGAACAGTAATGCTGTTTGTGTGCTAAGTAATTTTCATATTTACAGAAGACAATGTTACATTCCTTGCATTTTGAAACTCCTTGCTTAACGTATATTTGGGGTTGAGTCGCTCCACTTGCGGCAGCAGTGTTCTGTAAAATAGGTAAACCTAAGACTGATGAATTGTTCCCACTTGCCATAGCAGCAACGGACGATGAATTAACTGCTGCTGCGGCTGCTGCTGATAACTTTAGCGCGAGCTCTAGGTTTTGCTTAGCTAATAAAGGGTTTATTATATTTGATTTGGATAGCTTTAATGCGATATCTGCTGGTAATATTGAACGCAATGGTAAATTTTCCAGCATAGTGGATGCAGCTATAGCTGCCAATGAAGCAGTTGAAGCGTTGTCAGGGGGTGTTACTGACGAAGTACTGCTTGCACTGGAACTTCTAGGGCTAATTAAGCGACGTTTAGGAGATGGACTCATAGAAGGGCTGTTTGGTAACGATGGAGCACAAACGATTTGTTCCGGTGTTAGGGTACCGCTTTCGTCCAATGACAAATTTTCTTTACCAGCCTCTAGCAAAGTTTCTATTTCAAACCGTTGTTGTTCCGATTCCAAAAAACGATGACGTTGCAAAATCGCATTTATGGGGGAGCGACGTAGTGACAAATCCAGAGGTGTTTGGTCGCTAAAAAATTATAAATACAAATATTAGAGCTGCATATTCCTTATTGTTATATTATTATTTATATTACCGTATATCTTTTCTGTTAGTTTGTGCATCAACCTCGGCGATATTTTTTTCCATTAAGAGAGATTCATTAAATGTTTGTTCGCTTGAAGAATTATTCGTAGAGCCCTCGTTCACAGTACTTGTGATATTCGTACTGTTTTGTGGGCTTAGTGTACTTCCAACATCAATATTTAAAGCAGATGCTAAGGGTTTTAAAGCGCCATTTTCTAATGTAAAGCAGGTGTTTTCATGGTTTGCCAAGTTTGAGGAAGATGTCGTCCTAAAGATTATTGATTAATGAAAATATTTTTAAAATGAAATGTTTGACTTACAGTGGACCTGGAAAAATGCTTGCTGCTCGTATTATAGAATAAGGAATAATTAATATTGGATTTGTCGGAAGGGCCAAAAATGGATGTGGCGTAACTGGCACTGAAGTTGCACCTGATGCTGGCACTGCTATTCCCGTTACCGGTGTCTTAGAGCGAGATTGAGGACTTATTATGCCGCTTACAGTAGCGTTCTTAATGTTATTTGTTGTAATTTCTTCAAGTTTTGGTGTCAATTGCCTAAAATTGCAAAAAATATTCCAATAAATATTTAGCAGTTTGTATAATGGCATAGAAAAACATACCCTTCAGTCCGCCTTGAGCTACAGTAGTGCTGCTTGTGTGCACGATATGTTTTGACATTGTTAAATCTAATATCACAATCGCTACAATAGCGATCTATTTGCTATATAATGTCACAAAAAAAATGTTGATTGTAGAATTAGTATTAGTTTGTGGTTAAGAAAAGTAGAACAATTTTTCAACCAACAACTCACTTGACTAGAACTTTCATCGTATCCGCCACCATTCGAGGCATTCGAGCTAGGTGTTGAAGAAGGAGAAGTCTGGTGCATACGCATATGACGATTCAATGAAACTTTCTTATCCGCGCTGTATGAACATTGCGTACAAACATATTGCTTCCCAGTCTTAATTGATTTGGTTGCAGGTTCACCACTGGCTGCGGCATTAGAGCCGGACATATTATTAAGCACGGTCGATGCCACTAAAGATGCATTTTTATCACCCATAGCAACAGATGATAATGAAGAGCCTTCTTTATCGACCTCCTTGTTTCTAATAAAAAATAATCAAAAATAAACAATTCTATTACTATAACAATTTTATCGAAGTATTTTTTAAATACCGGTGTGAACAATAATAAGCCTGATGAGCTTCTAGCGTCGATGGCGAACTAAAGCCTATACCACATGGCAAGCACATAAAAACTTTCATTCTAGGCGGTACCTCTACACTTGAAGTTGACTTTAAGACCGATTTCACTAAAGCTGGAGATTGTGCAGCCGCAAGCATTGTTGTAATGTCATCTTGTTGAATTTTTGGTTGCACCAGCATATTTGATAAGGGATTATTCGATTGAGTTTCTTGATGTAGAGATTTAAGATCTCTGGCATCTGGTTTCATTGCTGGATCAGATGCTAATAATGTATTTAGACGTAACTTTGGCATTGTGTTCAAGGGTGAAGTGGAATTCGATTTGTTGGCTGGTAATTCCATGTTAGGACTTGGAGTAAGACTTCTGTCAATTTTAGTCATCACTTCAGAATGTTCAGATTTATTTTCATTAAGTTCACACTTCATTTCTGCAACTTCTTTGGATGAATCCTCTGAACTCATTGTTAATTCATGTGACACATCCATTATTATAGGATTGCTTGATTTATCTACTAAATTGATATTCATTGCAGATTTACTCTTAGTTTCTATTAGTTCTGATGACAAGTCATCCAAGTCATTTTTGAATTCATTTATTGATATTAATTGTGTATCTCTCAAACTGATTTCATCATCAGTAAAGTGATCAATATCCAGTTGTTTTGAATCTGGAATAGAAGATAAACATTATATTTAAATTTAAATGTATTATATATTATATTTTATATATTTTATGTATATTATATTTTATGAACTTAACTCGAACATGTTCTTAAATTAGATACATAAAAAGAATTTGTTTTAAAGTCTATTACAGACACCAAAATCTTCAGAAAACAGTGATTATATTGAATTGCAACTGAATTAATCTTAAACATGTGTTTGAAAGGTTTGTTTATTTTATTGGTGATGGGAATGAATTGTATCTATGGATCATAGTTTCCGCATCCGAATCGAGATTAAGAAAGATCAATACCCTATATTTATGTATATAAATGTATTATATTTATATCATTATCTAAATCATTATTTTATTATTTTTGTATCAAAAATAGTTCTGTACTATAAAACAAAGAGACAAAGAGACGGTTTAGAAAATCCACCATCCTCCAGCATTTATAAGCAGAGACTATTGAAAAAATACCGTAGGTTTAATGGATTTTACTGATATAAGGGTGTAAAATTATACATACCATATATAACATTGAAGTCCTCAGGTCACGTCTTATTTATATTTAAGCTAATGTTGTATTGTTAATCGCATAAGTATAAATCAAATGCTGAACCTGACTATAGTATATCTATTCTCAATATCTTCAAAAAGATATTAAGTTTATTTTAGCTATGTAAAAAAGTACTTTCTAAAATAAGGCCCTGTATAGGTATAATGGAAAATTATATTGCAATCAAAATTCCATAAAAATCTATCAATCAAATCAAAATTATTATTTTTTGATCTAAATTAGGGTATATAAATACTAACAGGAATGTTATGCTGATACAAAACCTATTAGTAAACCAAAAAATTTCTGAAAATTAATGATAATATTTTCAAATAATAATTTTTTTTCTATGTACTTATATAAATATGTTTACGTTGAAATATATAATATATATAAAATATAACACATTAGCAAACAAAAAAAAATATAAGTATATACCTAAAAATTTTTCTACTTTATTTTGAAATATACTATATTATTATAATGTTCATATAAATCAATAAAAATAAAATATTGATTCAAAAATAATTGACATAAAATTTAATATTTTTTATATATAATAAAATAAAAATTATATTAAAATTTAATTATTAATTAAAATTATTGCTTATTATATATTAACTAAATGAATTTTTTGATTGCCTTTATTTATAGATAAAAATTAATATATTATTGAATATTGCATATAACTATCGCCGACGTTTCTAAGCTTGTTAGACCTCTTCCTCATGGCGAAGTACTATTATACCTATATATCAGAGTTTTTCCTCTGTCATGAGTAAAAAGTCAAATAAACTTTGAAACATCGGCAATAATTATGTAGAATACTATATATTAATAAAAAAATAAAATAAAAACTGCTTCATAAGTTTTAATTTTTTGACTCCAGCCCTTTTATTAATTATAAAAAATTACATTACAATTATATTAACGATTGATTAAATATTTATATTCATCTATATATTTATTATTATTAGATATTTATTAATTAAAGTGTTTAATAACAGACCTTAAGTACGGTTAAAATAAAATTTATTGTTATACGTTCTATAAAAATATATTTAAAATTTATAAAATGAAGAACTCAAAAGATATTATTATAGTTTCTTTCTCTTAAGTGGTATCACCACACTGTGTTATCAGTTTTGAATGCAATCTGCCAATTAGTATATTTTTACAATTATACCTTTGAGTGCTCTATGATGGCACAAAGTGATATGGTCCTGATATAGTCTGTTGCTAAAATAACTATTTAGATAAAAACGTTTCGATTCAATTGCAAGCAGAGAAAATAAATTTGTTGAAGGATTTGAAGGCTTTACCTCAATCAATCTATGAAAAATTTATACAGGGCTGAGTCAAGCAGGAGCATGGCTGTATTTTATTTGATGTAACCTACTTTGAAGGTGACATAATAGATTTTATTTGCCCAAAACTTTTATTTTACATTTATTTTTTTCATATACTTTTTACATGAAACAACCGTTATGTCAGTCTGGAGATCAAATAAAGTATCACCATTACAAATAGGAGCTGCTAACGGCTTAGTAGGCAATCGCTCATCCTATCTGTGTTTTTGTATGTGCCTGGACGTTATTAAAGAAAAATGAAGTAGCACAGAAGTTTTCGAGAGAAAAGTTCTTCGTAAGATCTTCGGTTCTCTACGAGTTGGCGACGGATACCGCATTCGAATAAACCACGAGCTGTACGAGCTTTATCACAATATTGATATTATACAGGGTATGCATATGCAGCTGCTTCGCTTGTTTGATCATGTCTTGAGAATGGATGAAGATGCTTCAGCGAAAAAGTTATTTGAAGAGATGGTTGGAGGAACAAGGCGTAAAAGTAGACCGTCTCTCTAGTGGATTGATCAAGTTGAAGGAGCACTAACCGGAAATGATGTTCGCCTATGGAGACATGTTGCGTCAGGTCGAAACCCAGTAACGCGTTGTTATTATCAAATAAGGGAGTAAGTAAATACTTTTTACACAAAATGTATAAATCAACTGAAAATAAACGAATAGAAAACTTAAATAGCATTTAACAATAGACTTATATAGTAGCGCAATAGGCCAATATGTCAGTGGATCCTTAAGTTCGCCGGTATAACCTAATCTCATCTAACAATAGACTTCTTATGTCAAAATTTATATTTAATAATTCCTATACCAAATGTAAAATTAAGGAGATTATTGAAATATACCTAAATTTAATTTAAAACAAGCTTAACAATCAGCTTGATATATAAGTATGGCACTTGACGGAATCTAGATACGAATCAATAGTTTTTAGTGCATGTATTATTATTGCACTTGGATGCAATGAATTTATGTATTGGTATGTATTGGTTTGGATCATACAAGATAGTATGCTTAACATTTAATTGGCCTGTAATACCAAATCGATTTAGATTATTCCTCTAAGCAATATACAGAACAGATTACAGAAGATGCTCATTATGTAAGCCGTCTATTTCTTTCATAATCCTCCAGTATAAGGAATACATAAATTTGTAAGTGTCATCAACGTAAATCACCTTTTTTCCTGGAAATGGCGAAGAGAAGTTATGCTGTGCTACCTTCACAAAAAGCCGCGTCTTACACATGCGTGTTGACCCGTCAACTGGAAGCTATTGAAATGTCACCGCAATGTATTACGCGCAAACTTACTGAATAAAATCGCTCCGCAGCGTTACTGGAACTGCGGAATACGAGAAAAACTGTGAATAGTCAACAACAATTGTACATGCATTTGTTGGAAATTTATTAAACAATAAGATTATGCCGAATAAGTCTCTCAAAGCTCTTATCTGATATGGACAATTTTTAAGTGATTAAACGCATAAAAATGTTATTGGTGTAGGCATTCACCAAAAAAGCAAAGAAATGTGTTTAAGTTCATGTTATTCCTCGACGAAAATGGTATGGTGGGCACTTCTTATCTGTAAGGTTAAATCATTGTTTGTTCAATACTAACCGACATTACAAATTTTTATTTGTTTTTGTAATTTATTGTAATAATGGATAAAAAAAAGCTCATATTTACTTATAATTGATCGAACTGATCACCAGATCAACTGATTAGAACCTTCGCCGTCGGACACTGATTGATTTTGGGACACCAAAACGATAAGGCAACCTTTTTTGTGATTTTTTAAAAATAATTTAATTTTAATCACTTAAATTCAACAGTTATCAAGTCTAGATTTTTTAAAAAATTTTTTTGATAATAGTCTTCAAAGTCTTCAAAACATATAAGAAAAGAAGAAGACAAACGTATTTAGCTCGCTTCAAATTTGCCGATATACATGAGACTTATAATAGTAGATTAGTCATGACAACTTATATTTTATTATTAAAATATTTAAATAATTAATTAAAATAAGAATTTTATTTAAAACAAACAAATAGAAAAATTAACTTGACTATGTAAGTATGACACTTGACTGTATTGATATATTGAATTAATGTTATATACGATAATACCAATTGCCGTCGGTGAAATTCAGTTAAGATTCCTAGACCAGAAATTAAAAATCTTTTATTTTATAAGTATAAAAATAGTTTATTATCAAATAGAAAATTTTAAATAACTACCGAATAACAGAAACATTTTAAACCTATGCAAAAGTCTAAAGCTAAGTCTGAAACCCTACGCCAAGAAGAGTAAAAGGAACTCAATCATCGAGTCTAATACAGAAAAAAATTATATGCAGTTATGAATATAATTATAATTAATATATGGTATAGCGATTTATGTAAGTAAGTAAGTAATATATAATATTTGAAGGTTTAGCAAAAATGAATAGTCAAGAAAAATATTTTAAGGAGAGAAAATACAGAATCAGGAGAGAAATATTGTGAGGAACTGCAAATCTCTCTATAATCATCAAAACCTATTTCTGCCAGTTCATAGGTGAAATGGGTGAAGTTACAAAAGTATATATTTAACTGAAAACCCTTAAAATTATAAAATAGGAAAGGATGTTCTTATCTATAGAATAGTAAATTGACAAGTTCAACTATTTTGCAAATATGTTGAAATTGTTATTATTAAGTATAATTTCTTCAATATTTTTGGTTTCTCTTAAATAATAAATAAATCAGCATAAGATATTACGCTAAAACCAGCATTATAACTTCTGCAGTCCATTAAATATTTGAAAGGACTATTTATTAACGCAAGACCAACCTTTAGCTTAATAACTATCGATAAGCAATGAATACTTTCTTCTACATTAGCAGATTTCTGCTGATATCGATAAATACTGAACGCAAACCAACACAGAAACCTTCAAAACAAACAGGTACACTGTGGAACTATCATAGCCCTTTTATCTTTTTTTTTGTTTTGGTGACCATTCTCAGAAATGTCTGGTGATAAGTGCTAAAATTATTGGAAGACGATTTGTAAAGTAATCTTAATGCATTAACTATAGTCGTTATCAAAGCAGAATTTCGTATTAAAATAAGCAAATTAAAGTCTTATATCGTTATAATCTATAAAATTAAAAGTTTCTAATCTTTGGATAATGAAATTGATACTTTTAGTTGTGACATAATATTTATAAGTGACTATAAATATATTATAGTAACCTAACCCGAGTATAACCCGAAGCCTAACCCGATTGTACCAACATAACCCGAATTGAAAAAAATAATAAAGATAATCATATTATTTTATAATCATATCAAAATTTTATTTTTGTTTACACTTAAGTATATAGTTACTCAAGATGTAATGAAGACGTCAGAGATCTCATCCAGTCAACCAATTAACATAGTCATATATGTCTGTCCGACAAACTAGTTTCGCTGTTTTTGAGTTAAGCAAATAGGCTCTTTCGATCAGGACTTTAAGTGAATATAGACAAATCATTCAAATCAAATCAAAAATTATAAACATTATAAGAAAAAGCTACGAATAGTCAAAATGCAGAGTGCTACATAACGGAAAGTTAAGCGATTCCTTCAACTCCATCACTGGCGTCAAACAAGGTTGTATCTTAACGCCATTGCTATTTATTATAGTATTAGACTGGGTAAGGGAAATATTTAACATGCAAAATAGAGGTATCAAGTGGAGGCTTAACTCTACTCTTGAAGATGTAGAATACGCAGATGACATCGTCCTGCTCTCGCATAATTAGCAACATATGTAGTCAAAACTGACTCAAAACTGATATGCAGTTTGCATAACGAATCCTCGAAAGTCGGTTTCAAACTATATATATGTAAAAAAAAGATCTCTACACAATAATACAATAATATAGCCGGCTACATAATTGGAACCGAAGATGTTAATGACGTGGAGAGCTTTACTTACTTGGGAAGTATTCTCTCCATAGACGGAGGCACAAAACACGCCATAAGCAATCGAATACAAAAAGCAAGAGGAGCTTACGAAATATATGGCGCGCAAAATAGAGATAATTGGAAATCATTTGTTATGTTCTTAAGCTCCTAATGGAGTATGGAATAAATAATAGACAAATCAAACTGACAAATATATACAATTGTTTGACTATATCATGTAGTATGCACTCAAAATAACAATGGAAAATTAGCATATATATTATAAATATGTTTTAACCAATTTATTAATTATTTATATCATTTTAAACGCAGAACTCATGCTCGAAACCATCAATGCAGTTGTCTTTCCATCGGAGAACCATAGTAAAGGAAATGTCCGAAATATCGGAAATGGAATACACGAAGTTCCATGCTACACATAGAAGCATTTAATATACTAAGATTAATGAAATTTATATCAGAAAACTTCAATTGTATAACGAATTCTAACGAATTCCAGTGAATTCAATACATTATAATTATTCGGAGAGATCTTATTAAACAATGAATTATGGTTCTATTACGCTGGAATTATGTACGTTTTGATCTATTGATCTATTGTGTGATATGTGACGAAAGAGCTATAAGTTGATCTGGATTATTTTAAGCTATCGATAAAGCTATAATGTTTAAATATTTAAGCTTTTGGTGAAAGTTATTAACAACATATTTTAAGATCCCAATTGTAATATGTTGAAGCCCTGAAACTTTTCATCTTTCTAGTATTTTCACTTTATTTTCGACTTCCTCAGTTGTTGACATCATAATATTTGCAGTTTCAAAAATTTCGTCGAGATCTCAATCGCAAATGTGTTTAGTTTACAATTTCTTTCAGAGCAATAAAATGGATAATACTGTCAAATATTTTATATAAATCTGATTCTTAAATGTCAGTATGTCAGTTATGGTAATTAATTTATCAATTTAAACCGATTTGAATAAAGTTTGGTACGGGTAGTTGATGAGTATTTTTTAATACTTATCCAATTTTAATTAAATACCTCTATAGAACTTATATTGGATATGGCATATAGTCAAAAGATTTTAATCATTCCGACAAATATTTATATTGTATATTCTATATCAGGGCTGTCCAGACCAGATGCGATCGCGGGCCAATATAAATATCTGTACAGATTGGAGGGCCGCAGAAACAAATACATACGTTCATAGTTGTTATTATAAATGCAATATAACATTATAAATGCGGTTATAATGTTAAATTTAGTTTATATTGATAATATTGATAAATTAATTTATTTAGTATAAATTTGCGTAATTGTAGTAGATTAAAAACATGTCGCGGGTCGGACAAACATTGGTCGCGGGCCGTACTTTGGACAGCCCTGTTCTATATTATAAGTGCAAAATTTTATTAGTACTCATATATCTCAAACAGTACTCATATATCGCAACTAGATTACGTTACAGCACGAACAGTTAATGTCTTCGATATTTGTTTGATTCTGTTACAATTGTCACAGCAAAATTAATATAGCTTTTTATATGTATATGTATATATTTATATGTATCCATAATTTTATTTTAGGTAGATGTCTTGAATTGATCACTTTTAGTTTGTGACATGTTCTTCAGTTGAATCTAATATGTAAATATGTAGAACGCAATAATATTCAATTATATTTATTAAACTTCAATCAATTATTATACAATATAAAATTATTTAATATATGAAATTGCATTAATTTTTTGTTGTTTTCAATGGATCTCAGAAATGTTATTTTATATTGTTACTTAGAATAATCTATCGTGATCTCAGCCAACGAGAAAGACTTAGTGTAGATGACTCGATCGAGCTTAAGCCAATTCCAACAGTAAACACATTCAGGTACATCCGTTTTCATTCGACGGACACACGTACATGTGTCTGGCAATGTCGTGCGAATAAGCGAACGACAAGCTTAGATCAACAGATCAAGAGAACCAGCACCAGAAACAATGACAACAACAGCTGCAATCAGCACAGTTCGGAACGAAAATTGAGCGTGCGCACACGAAAATCGTTACGAGAATTCGAAAAAAAAACGGCGACAATTCCATTTCGTCTCCGTATTGAATATTATAACTGCATAAAGGAATGCATTATAAAATAAGGAAAACAAGGATGACTAAGAATCAACAGCAGCGAAATCTCTTCTCTTATCAGTACTGCAACATCCCATACTGGAGGAAAACACTTAAACGAGGCTAATCTAAGAAATATATCCTTGTTGCCTCAACAGCCACATCGGTTGTATCAATTGGCTAAAATTTAATTTATTCATTTAGTATTTTCTTCGTAGTCTTTATTTTTTTAATGAAGACATCAAACTTTGACTATCAGAATTCGTAGAATTTAGATAGAAATTTTGGTTTAACAACGTTTTACATTGTGTTAATTTGAATTCTTCAAGAATGCTCATATACAAAATCGAAAATGAGCAAAATGTGTATTCACGTATATACTATATTATACTATACAAACAAACATGTACGGTTGTATTTATACTTACTAAGAAGTTTTTGAGGGGAGTTTCTTAGATGGGTATTAATGAGCAATTAGCACAAAAATTTTATTGAACTAAGATATATAAGTTCAAGAGACCTGTAAGAAGTAAACACATATACATGTATATGTATATACATATACGTATATAATTAATTAAGAATAATATTAGCTATAATATCATTTTTCCACTGTAACTAAACTTACTTATGTTAATGAAATTAAGATTTGCTCGTTTCCATTGGCATAAGTTGATTTATGCATGAGAAATAGCTTGTTTGTTTACATTTCACATATAAAGCATATGACAAATACTATAAATTTTCCTAATTTCTCTTGTGAGAAATTTATTTTTAAGTGCTCCATTCAACATTTTTTACCTTAAATGAGTTGTTTTATATTATAATGAGCTCATTTATATGAAAGCGCTTATATGGTAAATTATCTTCATTAGCTGCCTTAATGAGCAAAACTGCCTAAATGAGACTGCCATAAGACACATACTCTGTAATATATATTTAAAGTAAATTTTATATTTCTAATATTTTCTTAGAAACTATTTTAAATAGTAGGTGATTTCACATAGTTGGAAGAGTAAAGGGAAAAGTATATGTCGATAACATTAGTCATTGTATCTTAGGAAAATTTTACTATTATAACCGTATTACTTATGCAATTATATACTAATTAATTGTTGAACCGACAATGGTCTTAATAGGACTTCACAAAAGAACTGAATTGTACTATTCAAAGGGAAACACAAATGCACAGGTACTAAAACTATCTTCGAATAATATACATATAAACATTATAATATAATAATAATATAAACAATAGGTTTAAGAAAGCACATATGATAATTTACACCCACAAACAAGCAGTAGATAGATAATGGGACATTAAATCTAAAATAGGCTTAAATGATTTAACTTGATCGTTAAAATAATATTATACATCGGCGTAGTTACTTGGTGATTATCGCCCAAAAAAAAAAAGTAAAATCTCAAGGCTAGAATAATTTCAAAGAATAGTCTGTCTTTTAATTTAGATTTGCATTAAAAACCTTAGGTAATCTAAAATATTACATATTACAAAAATGTCCGTACATTTAGGCACATCACATAACGTAGGAGTAGCTTTATAATCTTTGTACAAATTATTATAAGAGTTTATTAGAACTATATATTATAATCAGATACTTATTTACTGGAATAGAAGTAGTATATAATTCAATTATATAAAAAAGTAATGGATAAAACAAATATTAATACGAGCATTATTATTTTTACAATATAATTTAACGGTATTGATAAAGGTATAATATATTGAAGAGTTTTTGGTGAAAGTACTCACCACCATATTTTAAGATCCCATTTGTAATATCGTGAAGATCTTGAACTTTTCAGTTATTTAATATTTGTACTACGTTTTCGAGTTTTTTAGTTGATATAAATACATTTATAGTTCCATAACAATGTGGACAAGTAGTTCCTATATTATAATTACGAATACGCGTCTAAACATTTTTTACTCTATTTAAGTTAGATACTGAAAATGTACTCTAGTTCATAAAAAATAAATCAAATTGGTCATTTTAGGAGTGAACTAAACAAGAATATTTAAATTTATCTACATGAATCTTATAATCGATATATATATTTATATATATATGTTATATATAACTTTATCGAACACATCCGCTGGTTGTCCCTTTCTTTTTTCAAAAATAAAGCTAGACGAATAATACTTAGTACTCTTACATATTACTTAGTACTACTTAGTACTCTTACAGTACATATTACTCAATTAAAAATTTCAATTTAACATCCTGACACTACCCATATCAGGATTTCTTAAGTACCAGTCAGCTACCGGTTAGCTGTGTAAAATATTGTATTTTAACCATTATCGGGGCAGTATTTTTTGGGAAGTTATTGGTACAAGTTACAAGTACAAAATACATTAAATATTTTAATAATACTTGTAGAATATATAGATTATTTAAAAACTTACGGAGGTATACCATATCTATTTAATATTAACACAATCACAATCAAAAATCAGAAAGATTTTATTTGAAATTGTGGAGAAATCTTTTTATGAATTAGACGGAATTGGCATGTTCTTAGGTTTGAAAAATTTTTTTAATTCTATTGCTTAGTATAATTTTATATAGTATTTTTTGAGTACTCTCTATTTCGGTAAATATTGAAAATGGAGAGCTATGTCAGTATAATTTTTTTCTCTTGGATTAAGGTTTAACTCCAAGATGTTATCCCAGTCTTTATGGTGATAATATGGATTTTATTACTTAATAAGCGTTTCCTCATAAATTACAGACTATTAATAATTAATTGATTAATTAGTTTAATATATGAAAGATTTCGAACTAGTTAACTTTGAGTAAAATTTTATAAATCACTTGATCGTGGCACCCGCATGTAGGAATTTAGTGGCATATAAGACTTTGTTAAACCCTATTGTTGCATTTACAAATAAATTTTATGGAATCACAAATTATGTATTTATATAACGTAATGGGCATTTGATAGAATTTGTAAAATACGTGGGAACTTAAGGTCTCGAAGCAGACAACTTATATAGTCATCAAACGTCAACCATATATTCGGCAACAATTTTAAATAAAATTATATATAAACTCTCTATGGTTATTTTTCTTTTTTTTTATGGTTTATTCTGCATATGGAAGACCTTTACGATATCATACTCTGTTTACTTAAACATATGAGTCTTTTGATTTAAAGTATATGAGTGTATATCAATATGATATATAATATATATATTTATATATTACATATATATATATTTATATATTATATATATATATTTATATATTATATGTATATTTATATACATATATTTTTATATGTATATAATCTGTGATTTTAAAATCGTCTTCCATGCGTTTAATCGTAGCTTTTCAATCGATTTGCAAGTTCCAGTAAGAACTCTCCATTTTCATTTTGTTCAAGATCTTCCAACATTTCTTGCACCTTTATCTTGTATTGATTTGAAGTTCCGAATCGAAACGAAAAAAATTATACGGCTGTGGGATGGGTATACGTTTTAGATATTTATCGAAGTACATGGTATTTATAGGTTCCCAACCCTACATGAGAATTTGTTGTATGAATGTGATTATCATAGATTTCTGCTATACATTATGTTTCGTTATAAAATACTATAAACTTTGAAAATGATTTCTTGATCTAGGAAACGAAAAAATTATACCGGTAGAAGGTAGTGATTGCTACTCCACAATATATTTCGTTCAAAATTGTTTCTACTTCGGCAAGTGACTCCTTGATTCAAGAAACATAAAAATTGTAGTTGAAGGAAGTGGATATTCGTTTTCGATGTGTACTGAAGTTCAAAATATTTAAGACTCTACCAAAAACAAAAACATGCGATAATTAATTAAATTAATTAAATTAGTACAAACAATTTCATTGTGATGTTGAAATTGATGATTTAAGACTAAATAAAAGTTAGCATACGTAGTGTGAAGGTTTCTATGATTTCCTGTAAAATAGAAGAGGAGAAAACGATAGAATAGAAAAGAACAATAGAGCATTTAACGAATTATTTGTTAGTATTTAAATTAGTGATTTCTCTGTTTAAGTAAAACAGTTTAACTTCAATTAATTAAATTTAATTAATTAAGACATCAACTAGCATATATCCATTAAGGTTTTCATCAAAATTAGACTAAATTTGTGCAAATAAATTTTAATATTCATAGCAGTTTCCATTTTTTGCTATTTAATCGACCAGTTAGCAATAAGAAAAATTGCGGTGACTCCAATTTAATCATAACTGTTGCCATAATATAAACTACAATCACAAAAGTATATACTTTGCAATAACCTCTTTGACCTTCTAACTCTTCCATTCAGCACTCCATACTCTACTCTATAAAACGCTACACAGCTCCAATCCACTCCGCTCCAACGGTGTGCACATATAGAAGCTATGCTGAGAAGCTGAGAAGCTGGTGTTGGTACTGCTGATTGCCATTGTTAGTGAGATTTCGTCTGTACAGCAGATTCGATTTTAAAGGCTTTTGTTAGATTCTGGTATATCAAACACCTAAAATCAGTTTTAATAAAATAAAAACTGGTGTCGTTACTTTTGTTGTATTACTATTTTTATTATTATTATTTTTTTGTGGCTTGTTTTGTTTTATTGAGAATGACTTTCTGTTGTTTTTATTGTTGTTGTTGTTTTCGATTTTTTTTTGTTTTTTTTTTGTTTTTTTTTTTTTAACTTCACGTTCGTTCATTTTTTCTGTAAACATTAAAATTTTTGTACGTACGAAATGTGCACACTTTACGGGAATTTTATCTTTTCAAAATCAGAAGCAATAAATATTTTACAAATAAGCAGAATGTGGCGGAATCTGAGTTTTTGGGGCTAATATCAGCAGCAGCAATGAAGGTGGCACTTAAGAGTGGAGATACAAATAATGCCAAAAGAGTCGCTTTCTGAAGCACACGGAACAGAAAAACAATACAAGTGGAAAAATCATACTTCAAGTGTTTTTTTTCACAACTTCTGTTATATGCTTTACAACTGTTCACTTGCTTAAGAAATTTAAGAATAGGTTTTTATTGTATGTTAAACATTTAAACATTTAAACAAATTTTTAAAGACGACAATTTTTACAATTTAATCAAATATGCAACAAAAATGCACTTCAAGAACAAACCCACAACTATATAATTTAAAGTATTTGGATCAGGTAAATGGCAGTCAAACTCACAGGCAGACGTCTATTGCGACACTAATAAAAAGTTTTAAAACATACTAGCTAACTTATTGTTCGCTCCCTACACAGGACACAAGACTTTCTTCAAGTTATCAACTTGGAAGAGTCTATCTGAGCTTAGAAAATTGATTATATATTGTTTGCGTAGTTTGTGGCTCTCTGGGCTCAACACACGTAATACCGACGAGTTTCTAAAAAGATCTGAATTCACACCAATCAAAAATTTCTTAACAGAGTTATGATTAAATTGTATCCGCAATTCCAAACATTCACACGACTCCGCAATTAAACGCTACTGGAACTTTAATGTGTCCGACTCCAACAGACGGATGTACTACTGAGCACAGTTCTTCAAACTCACAAAAATTTTAAGTATATAGTGACTTTTAAATATTGTTTACTGTCTATTCCGAATTGACAGATCGCAATATAAGAAAATAAATATAATAAATATAATAAAATATATATAAGAAATACTGACACGTTTCTAAACAGTTTTGAACTTAGTCTGACCACTAGTTTCTTAATAAAGTTGTGATTATATCACACTAATACCACTCCAATTTCTGTGAAATGCGAATTAAAACATCCATTCATAAATTTTTTTTGCTTTTGCTTCTAAATAAAACTTGGATTAAGAGGTGCTTAGGTTATGCCGGCGATCCACTTAGATTCATTGTGTTGCCGTATAAAGAAAACACAAAGTTTTTGAAAACCACATTAACTCTTTTGTAAAACGAAAAATGTTTTTTAGAGAGAGATCTTGAAGTTAAACAAGATCCTCAAAAATGAAGACAACCAACAAAGTAAATTGGCGCAATTGCTAGGCAGCAATAAAGCAGATGTGAGACACTTTTATTGTCCATTCCATAAGTGCGACAAGAACGAAGATTAAAATGGAGATACAGTTTTCTAGAATGGTTCCCAAATCGGCTGCGATAGTACTAATAAGGGTACTAATACTAACAAAATACAGAGTAAAATGTTTATACACTTTGTTTGCTTATATCCAACGATTATCAGTTCAATACTTTTGTTTAACATCCATTGAACTGAATAAGGTCCGAAACGAAAAATATTGCTAGATCTTTTATTGACTTTCATTGAACCGAGAGAGATCTGACGCTGAACTGCTTAAACTGAAAAATATTATTAGATTTATCAATACCATGAATAGTACCTTAGATCTCATAGATCGTCATAGATAGTATTGTTCCTTTCAATAATAATAAAACACATATTAGCATTGTAAAGTGACAACAACATTTATTTGACACACTTAAATGCTATCTTAATTAGCCAAGCTTAGTGAAATAACCTACTTCATGAGTAAATGAAAATTATAAAACAAATAATAGATAACTTAATTAGTTAAAAGAGATTACTAAATTTATGCACTTCAAATGGTTTCGTTTTATTTCTAAAAATTGACCAAATATTTAATCAAGTCACAATTTCAAATACATTAAATGGTGTTTGGTCATTAAATTCTACTAATGGGTGATAAATCTAAACTGATAAAGATTAAAAGGATTATATGGGTATCGAAGAGATTTGTTTTAAAATTAATACTTATCCTAACTTAATCTGCTCCACAAAATTTTAAATCATGTCACAGTTTCTTCCGAAAGTGGTTATGAACTGCCAAACAAAATAGTAGAGACCGTTTTTGACGGCAAGAGACTATAATAGATTACTTTATACTGAATTCTCTGAAGTTATAAATACACTTTGTTACTGAATGATATTTAAAAAAAATAATTAAAACTTTTCCGCATTTCATTAAGGAAACCGCCGGTATATTCCAACTTTTAATTCTCGATGTTATAAATGCAACATGACGTTTTATTTATTTGGAGGTCTATTAGACCCATCTTTTAAAACATTGAAAATCTGCTGTAGCTTTTTTTAAATTTAATGAAAAATAAAGTTTAACCAAAACCAAATTTATTGCCAAATATTCATATTTATCAGATCAGGTTTTTAGTCCATATAGATGGTAAAACTAAAGAAATATTTTAATTTAAATAAAATAGATTTTATAGCACCCGTATATATGAATATACAACATTTATATAAAAATTTAATATTATGTAATACGGGTACTATCAAAAGTTTTTAAATCATTGAAACAAAATATTTCATAATTAAGTGAAAATAGACAAACTACTTAAAAAAAAACAATTACACTTAATCTTGTATATAACAAGAACCACCTCTCTGATATTTATAGAATTTGAAGAATCAATCAATGGAGACTGAGTTCTTTAACAATTCTGGAACTTATTTCAAAATTTTACTAGAAAAAACAGCTCTCATATACTTTTATATAAATAGACGATGTGTTTAGGTGGATGATATTGGAGGGATCGCCAGAAATAACTAATACTAATGACATTGCTAATGTTAACTATGTTAAAACCATTAAAGACAATGAAACACAAATCTCATAAGTATAAGTTCAGTATTCCCTCTACATTCTTCACATTAATTAATATTTTACATTTTTAATTTATATTTATTTTATTTTATTATTTTTGAATATGAAAAATTATATTGCCAGTTTTTCTTTATATAGGTGATTCTAAGACCATTGATCGAAACTCAATGTCGGGGAATCCAATAATTTTGCGTAATTTAAGAAGAATTTTATTAATTCTTTTGTAAATAAAACTGCTCCATTAGAAATAGTCATAACCTATAAAAATTCCCTCTTTAAGAATATCTATCTAATGTCTTCAATAACGACATTAATAAATATTGTAAGCTTAATTAAAGTGAATTGGTCTGAAATAGAAAAACTAGTTACTGTACCATAAAATTGTGTTATCACAATGGAAATACTTCTAAACCTGAAGTGAGTCTTATCTAACGTTCCATATTCCATGGATTGCTATTTATATCTATTATCTACTTACTGTGACTTTGAGAAAATTGAATGATACAATTTCTTTTAACTTCCGATACTTTTTGTCCTTTTTGTTATTTCTCTCACGATTTACTTTTTCATTGAGTCTGGTTTAGTATTATAAATTATATCTCGTTTTAATGGCATAGAAGCACATACCTGAGATTTCTGTTGAAATTCTAATAAAATTCACTAATAACACGCACATCCTAACTGATGGACACAATCGTTAAAAATTAAAACTCTGATCTGCTATCGTAATGGACCTTAATGGTCTACATGTGACTTTTTTTTGGTCTGCTAAGAATGAACCATTTGCTGAGCCCGTAAAGTGTAGATAGTTAAAATATCCACACATTTTATAATATTTATTTATTAATTAACTTAAACAAAAGGTCGATAATATTTACTAGTAATTAAAATATATAGGTTGAACGATCTCAACATATATGTTTTTTTTAAAGATGATTTAATAGAATGGGTCCTCTCTCGTTTATAATTACTCATATATCAAATACAGTGAGCGTAATTTACTTAGACGCACACAAAAAAAATGCTTTTTTTTTTGTTAAAGAGCAGAGCTATTGATCTTTTTACATTATTATTTTTTCTTTTCCATTACTAAACGTAAACAAACATAAAAGGAATGTGATTTTTATTTTGCAAAGTTATAACGGTGAATTTCATAAAAAAGAAGCTAAGTAAGTGCGCAATTTTTATAGACGCATATATTTGTTTCGGTAGTTCGGACTAGTTTATTTGATTGTTCTGTAAGAAGGTTTGTATTTCATAACACATTAATATTTGAGCTAATATTCTAAAAGCAAAAACCATACAAATTCTTTACGAAATAGGCTTCGCATTTGCGCAAGTCGAATGGCAAAGGGAAAATTTCTGAGCGTTGAAGAAAAAGCCAAAATAGGGTGTTTACATCAAAATGGATTCTCAAAGAGAAAAATTGCAAGCCACATAAACCGATCGGAACACGTTGTAAGAAATTTTTTACGTTTGGGTGAGGAATATGGTAAAGCCCCTACGAATAACAATCGAAATGCAAAGATAAATCGGCGACTCAAAAACCAAATAAAGGAAGAAGCAACAAAAAATCGGCTCAGTGCAGCTCAAATCGCAGCAAAATTGCAGCTACCAATTAAAAAAAGAAGAGTGTAACAAATTTTACATGCCGATGGCCACATAAAATGGAAGAAAATGATGAAACGGCCCCCTCTGAAAGAAATGCACAAGAAGAATCGCATTGTTTTTGCTAAAAATCATATGCCTTGGACCAAAGAATGGCACTCGGTTATTTTTTCGGACGAGAAAAAATTTAACTTGGACGGGCCAGACGGTTTCAGCTCTTACTGGCATGATCTTCGCCAAAACAATCCCATAAGAATGAGTAGAAACTTTGGAGGCGGATCTGTCATGATATGGGGTGGCTTTTCACTTCATGGAAAACTTACTTTGTGCTTCATAAATACAAGAATGAACTCAGAGAAGTACACTGAAATGCTGGATGACGTTCTTATAAAGTTTCTGGAGGAACACGCCGATCGGGATCTAATTTTCCAGCAGGATAAAGCCGCCATTCATGTGTCCAAGCTTTCAAAGTCTTACTTCTCGTCGAAGCAGATAACGGTAATGAATTGGCCAGCAAGGAGTCCTGACCTAAACCCCATTGAGAACCTATGGGGAATAATTTCACGGAAGGTCTATGCCAACGGACGTCAGTATTCCACAGTAAGTGAGCTCAAAGCATCAATCCAAGAGGCTTGGGACAAAATCGACGATGTGATTATCAAAAAATTGATAGATTCGATGCCAAATCGAATTTTTTCAGTTATAAACCAAAACGGAGGAATTACAAAGTATTAAGCATTGTCAAAACTGTGAAAACTCTTTGATTTCTTTTGTTTAAACATAGTGCGCCTAAGAAAATTGCGCGTTTATTTTGCCTTATTTTTGTGTTTTTGTACATATGTAAGAAGAATGACTGATATGAAATATATTTCTTTTTTGTTTTTTACTATCAAGCACTGCTTTTTCTTTTTCAACAAAAAAAACATTTATATTCCAGTTCGTTGCATCATTTTTGAAAAAATATTAAGTGCGTCTAAGTAAATTGCGCTCACTATATATCTAATTTGAAAAAGACAAGACTTTTTATTTGGTATTATACATTACCAAAGCGTTATAAGTATATTTCATATAAAATTCGATAATGAAATTCTGATGAATAATTTAATTCTACGTCGTTATGAAAGTACTTTTAATGGACAGATAATATACATACTACATAATGTTGATCTTAGAAATTAATTATCGTGCGTTTTGGTTGCTTCTATATAACGGGGTTTAATGAACGAATGGAACTAATATAGCTATGTATTTTTTTGGCTCATAAAAGGATTGTGAGATATGGTTCGAGTAGAGTTTTTTTTTTAGATTATAGAGTAGATAATTTAATAAGTCAAAGTTATAGAAGAATTAAACAAACATAAAACTTTTAATCGTTTTGTAGAATGTGATGATTTCTTAATTATGCATAATTCAGTTTTAATTCATTACTTAATTACAATAAAACCAAACCTCACAGATTTTAGCAATAAATACCTTTAAATAGTTTTCATAATTTATTTCTAAGCTTAAATATACATATAATATATAATACAATATCTCTCTTCAAGTCTATCTTTCAGTTACAATATGTTTATTTAATAAACAATATACTTACATTAGTATATGTGGGTATTCTTATAATAAAAGTTTAGATAGTTTTAGTTTCTTATTGTATGGTATTATTATTATTTCTATTACATGTACTTGTAACTTACCTCTGCTATCAATTGTCATTTCTTCTTTCGTTTCAGTACAATCACCTGAAATTAAATAAAAATTATAATAATTAATTGAAACACTTTTAACTAAATTAGATTTTACTTATAGCTCAGATTTTAATAGACTAAATTAGACTTTAAGATCTGTATATTACGAAATATATTGGAGGCAATTAGATTTCACAATGGGTTATCAATTTTGTGCTTCGGACTTAGCTGTACTGTTTCAATGACATTAGCATTTGTAAACAATGTATTTTATATGTATAATTTCGCCATTTTATTATGTTGAGCCTTTTCCGAGTTAGAGCATCTGGGCACTTTTACTCTATGATGGCTGGGGGTTACTGCAGAGTCTAATTTGAGTGTTCCTCATAATCTTCGTGATTATTCAATGATTGATCTAACCATTTTACAACATGGATCGTTTAACAAGTGCTGAACGTGTTAAAGTAATGATTATGTAGTAGTCACATTTAACACTTAGCTTTTCTTAATGAATAAGTAACTGTCGAAAGAGCATTTTATTCCTAAAAAGTCTATTTATCTATATGGTATGGCAGTAATCTCGAGGTGTGATAAGGCTATACTTTTTTGAAAGTGATGATGGTATGGCTTAATACAATCCTATGTATGACATATTATCTAGAGGTATGAATAGCTAGTATATTCTTGTAAAAAAAACATGAAAGTGTTGCACAAGCTGTAAGTTGTGATCGGTTATATCATATAATTATCAATTTTCTTAGGGTGAAATTGAAGATACGGATATGGAAAATATGAGATTTCAACAAGTTGACACTAAAAGTCATCACACAAAATGTCCTGTTTTGGATTTATTGTTCGAAATAACTTTCAAAAGTATTATTTCACGTTTTCATAAAGGTCATCCGATTTATCACTATTAAAAATATTCTTTTATGCTTGTATTTTGACAGGTTTGAAGCCTGGTACTTGACTCTCAAATAAATTATATACGAACTATAAACTAATTTAAAAAAAATAATTCGAATATTTCCTAAGACCACTGCCCTGTCTTACAAGGGCAGGTTCTGCCACTCAAATCTGTGGACCGGAACCCTATTGTGGATTAAGTTGGTCTACAACTAGGTATCTAATTGATAAATGGATCTTAACCGAGAGAGGTCGCTACTGGCGCGACAATCGAGATAACCGTTAGGCTAAACAGCTGGTTCACCCATATAGTAATGGTAAGGCATCCCTCCCTAGCAGATCAGATTTGAGATTGCTGGTGGGATATTTAACGGGTCACCATAGACTGCGTTACCACCTTAATAAAATGGGTCTGTCCAAGGAGACAGAGTGTCGAGTCTGCTTAGAAGCAGACGAGACTACAAGTCACATTCTCTGTGACTGCCCAACCTTGATCTGGGCAAGGAGGAGGTCACTGGGAGGAGAGCTGCTCTTTCCTTCTGACATTACGAGGTCCTCAACGGACGGCATTCTGGGTTTAATTCGAAAAGCGGAATGTCTTCTGTTCGGTTAGGGTCAGTTGCAGCACAAAAGATCAATCTGGTCGCAGTGCTCTGCTCCGTTGGGAGCTAGTACCCCGTTTATTTCTATTCTAAGACCACTGATGATGAGTACTTGGCAATATTTGGAACAGCGTTGTATGGTCAGTCAAATTTAAATAATTTAACTGAAATTTTTGTTGTTGTCTTTTCATTTCCATTTAAACTCTTCTTACTATTAAATAGTTTTTTTTCGTCATAGGACGCGTGACATTCGGCAAAAAAAATTAACATTAGAAAAACATTTTGTTTTGTGGGATTACGCATAGAATTGAAGATATTATTCTCAAATAAAAGTATCTTGGACATATCTTGAGTGTACATTTTATTTATGATGTTACACAAAGGATCGTGTTTATCCTTAAATTATAGATAGGATGGCTTTGAACCATTTTGTTTATAGTTGAGATATTGCCAACTATGTGGTGTCAAGTTGTCGAAAATTACCTCAAAATGTGCTAGTACTATATAATGATCCGCAGAAAACATTTGAATGCTGTAGTGTTTTACTTCTTATGGCAGATTCTTAGCAAGATATTGAAATGAAAATTTATCTAGTACTATATGGCAACCTATGAAATACATTTGAATGATGTAGTTTTCAACTCTTAATGGCAGACTTTAACTATATATTTAAATAAAAATGATATGATGATTCACAGAGTTTATTTGAATGTTGTGGTGCTACACTTCCAATCGCAGAGTCTTAACAATATATTAAAATAAATATTTAATCGAATTTTTGAATGCAAATGTGCTACATTTATCTTTTTTTTTTGAAGTTCAAAAGGTTATTGATCAAATAATATCTATGTTATATATTTAAAAATGTCTTGATATTAATTAATGTCAGAGATATATTAAAACCTTTGTAAAATAAAAAAAATAAATATTTATATATAATTTTAATTAATGCAATATTTTTTTTATAATAATAAAAGAAACTATTGAATTGAATACTATATTCTAAGTATAGAGAATTATGTTAATTATGTTTGTCAACATTTAGCATCCACGTCAGTATTTTCTGATTAATTTTGATGAACCAAAGAGTATTATTTAAACGCAATTGAAAAATTAGTTTACAAATTACAAAAAATTATCAAAATTAATAAAATTATTAAATACTTTGAATATCGAATTAACGTAAAAATGCACAAAAAATTATAGAAGTACTTAGTTAGCTTTTAATTTCATCCGAACTTTCTTCTCTATATACGGTTAAATAATATATGAGTTCACTTTCAATAATTATTATTCGGTAATTATTGTGATATTTATATATCGAAATAGTATTATTTTTTAAGTCAGCAATATTATCATATTTCAAAAGAGCATTCAACTGCCAGTACGATCAGATCTCTTTAAAAAATATCTGTGAGCATGTGTTTGATTAGAGAGCAAAAGACTTAGAAAGTTAGCTTTTAACAGTAAGAATCTCTAACAGAGAAGTGTTGCCAAAGTATCTCATTTTAACTGCCTTCTTGTTATTATGGATTCAACTTACAGTCGGTTTCGTTAAAGCTGAAGTCGTTGCTTTGCAATCAGACTGTAAAAGCTGTGAAGTCAAAGTCGTGATTGTACTTTTACCTTTACACCCATAATGTGACTGTATGCGATGGAGTGTTGTAAGTAGACTTCGATAAAACTTCACACTACGTACTATGCAATATTTTCCTCTGTGGGATTGGAAGTGTGAATCATTTTATTCTCATACTCCTAGTTTGGTGTTTTTAGTGGAGAATAAAAGAAAAAAAACACCGCTGGAGAAAGACAAAAATATTTGCAAAAAGTTGCCTTAGAGAAGACATTGTAATCCAGATAATTTATTTTTATCTATAGTTCTATTTCATTTAAACTTTGAGTAATTTTTTGTTTGTCTTCTGGGTTTTACTAAATTCTATTTTATGAATTATAAATAAATTTCCTGTGATTAGAATCTAATATATGTACAATATACATCTCTTCATGTCGTTATATGTCGTTAATTTATTTCTCTAATCTATTAAATCCGGTTCGATAGATTATTTTCTAAAATGTTACTTGTTGATAACGAATGTCTTACAAATATTATATATAAAAGTGAGAGTTAAGTTATCATCTTCATGTGATGTGTACTCGTTCATGTTTATTAATATTACAAAAATTAAAAAATTAATTTTTTAATATATTTACATAAGTCAACCAACTGCAATACAAAATTCTAGAAAAATATGTACATCGAAAGTGAAAATTGATAATGTGTTTTTTGTACGGTTTCAATTATGTATCGATATTTAGACAATGAACTTACTAAGTTATATTATTTTATTTAATAATAACATTTAATATTTCTTTGGAATTTTTAATTTTTTTATTGTAGATTGTTATTCAACAATATGTAAATGCACTTATTTCTCATATATGTGTTCATTTTTATAGCAAAAATAAAAATCTTGCCTTTAAGATTTTTTAAAACATTTATTAAAAAGTTTGGGTCAACTGAAAAATAAGTACCCTTCACACAAAATTATAAAGAATTAAAAGTTCTTCTTGCATTACAGTTTTCTACAAACCAAAATATACCATATAGGTATATACCTATGGTACTTCTATTACATATGGTAAATATATAATATTAATAATAAAAATTGGTATTAGCTATTTAATTAAAAGCACACAATCAGAAGTAATTGTGAATAAGATTTGATTTTAAAACTCATTTGTATTGGAATATCTCAAGAACTAGTCTTATGAACACTTGATTAAAATAAATGTAATTTTTTTAATATGTAGTTAAGCAATTAATATCTTATGTGATATGTAATCCCGATTGTATGGATTGAGAGAAAAGCAATTCTAGATTAGAAGCGAATCTGATCTCGTGATTAGATCTTCGATCCATTAAGTTCTGCACTCGAGTCAATTTTATTACACAGACAGTCAAGTAGCAATAAACACATTGGGTTCTTGAAACTTTACTTTAAGAATTTTAGTAGACTGCTATGATATGCCACAGAAGCTGAAAAGCAAAAACAGGATGGTCGTTTGCTACATTGCTAGTTACACAGAAAACTATGGCAATGACGTCGAAAATAATCTCACAAGGACTGGATCAGTCATACAATTTTATACACAATATTATCATTATTAAATTAGTGGACCAACAATGAGGTCTCGCATAGAAAAATGGTTTGTAATTAAAAGAATAGCCTGGAGTGAAGAAACTCCTTAGTAGCACAGAGTTGAGGTTGTTGGGAACATCTGCCAGGCATGCATTATCTTAACAAGATGGATTTTTTTAAGGAAATCAAAAGTCGAGTCTGAATGCCTTTGAATACTTACTTAGATACGGCTGAGAACTCTAGTCAAATTCTTTATTAGTCTACGGCTTTGTTCTATGCCAAGAGTTTTAAATATAAAAACTTATACTTCAGTATCATTCAGTTTTGAATGAAGGAATATATATAGCAACTTGTAATACTTTGCATATTGCATTTAGTGAAAATATAATAAAATAATTATAATATAGGCGCTACAATAAATTCTCTCAATATAAGAAAAAATTTTGTTTATTTATAATAAATTTTTTTTATCAGTACTGGTTTTTAATATATATTTATTAAATTACTATAGGTTAGATAAATTGTTGATTTTTTCTTTTTTTTAGTAATTCATAACTTTTCATAATAAATAAGTTACAATACATGATTCATCAAAATTAAAAATTAATATTAAGCAGAGTGATTCATTCCGAAATTCACGAAACATTACCTCGATAACTACAGAGTTACCAATCTGATAAATATTTAACTGACACCTGCAATTTTTTTTATAAATGTACCTAGAGCAATATTATAATAGTTTTAACATATATCCTTTATACTTTTTAGTAGAGTTTAAAGTGTTTTTTTTATATATTATTATAACTCTATTTCAACTTCAACTCTAACTTTTATTTTGGATCTCTAAAAACTAATTGAGAATATTTTTAAGAACTGAAAAAATTCTAATAAAAGATAATAACATACAACCTTTCATTATTAGATATTATTTGCGATATTAAGGAAAGAACGAAAGAGCATCATTCAATTGTAATTACTCTCAACAATTTTTTAATGAGTTTAGCAAAGTCAGATAGATGGCTGTACTAATGTCAAAAAATGACAATACGAAATATATTTAACCGAGCATCGCTGAAGACATGAGCCTTTGAAGCGTTTGGCAGTAGTCTATATATACCTGATTTTCTTATGCAATATGGGAACTTAATTTCAATTTTTATAGACAACATCTGTATAGTTCATGCTGTCATATCTGGTAGTTTTAATGTGAATATACTTTATATTGAAAAAATAATGGGCCACTTTAAAAGGTAAAGAATCAAAGGTAACACTTAAAAGACTATAAAGTATAAAAAAAGTCAATAATGAAATAAAATGGGCAACTCTTAACTGTGACTCTTGATAAAAGATTTACTTGCTTAGGAAACATAAGTATCAAAGAACTGACTTATAATACAACAATTGATCCTTTCCAACCAGCAATTTATGGAAAGTTTACTTTATTTAAAAGTAGTGAGAACAATAGTACAGTCAAAGTGCTCTATGGTTGTATTGCTTAAGAAGAAGAGATCGAGTACTGAAATTATTTGATTTTTCAATTGCTCATACTAACATCGCATTATACATTCTTCAAACAATTGTAATCTGTATTCTGTCAGAAATATGATATATACTGGATTTTAAAATAAACTTTATGACTCGTACAAATATCAATGTTCTGGTATATTTGCTTACGGATCATAGCCGATTAGGCTAGAAGATTGCTAGAAGATTGGATTGTGGAGAGCACAATGGAGGTGCCTTACATTTGTTTCGCTATTGCAAAATGCATGTGTGGCACCATTTTATGATTTTAAGTGCCGCTCTTTTTGAAGGTCTTGACCAATTCTCACTCACATTTTAAGCTTAACTAAGAGTTCAAACCTCTGAGTTTTCTCTATACGGTAACACCATTGACCAATAATTGTAGGTATGTCGTTTGGATCACTGGTATAAACTAACCTAAAATATACTTTTAGTAGTTCACTTGAATAACTCAATATCCTTTTTGAATGAAGCACATATTACCATAGATCACGTAAATTATCACAGCCATTATAAGCCTATATGCCTAAGAAATACTGTAAATCATAATTGTGTTGCTCGATTTGAATGAAGCTACACAAATCCGATACTCAATTGGTTATTATTTATACTATATCAAAAAAATTATTTTCAATATCATCATAAGGATAACAAATTAATGGTCTATACACAAATACTGAAGCCGGCTTGGATTTATGGTATATATGTTAAATGCTTCATACTATATTAGAAACAGTGGTCTCCACCGTAACATTGGCATGCCGACAGTCGACGACGTGGCAAAAAGATGTGCCGTTGGTCACAAACAGTGTTTGAAAACACATGTTAACGTTACAGTATCCAGTCTTCTTTAGGCTGTTGCACTACCTAGACGGTTAAAAAAGAGAACAGTGGCAGACCTAATGGACAACGAGTAGCAAAATAGTTTCTTTTTACCTTAAATATTCCAATGGAATTGCTTAGTAGTACCTCTTATTTGTTATTTGTACTAGGTGCAATATTAAAACGATTTTTGTAGATATTTTAAGAATTGTTAATAATAAAAAAAAACAATAAATATATATATCATCATACACTCATTAAAAATACTTCTATTTTTTTGTTTTAGATGTCTCTTCTAGAGTAATAGCCTCATATGGACGAACAAAGACTTTAGCGTCATCGAAGTGTCTATATATTACGTCCAGATATAAATTCATTATACTCGTATTAATTACTGATTACTGTTTTTTTGTGGATAGTATTCCCGTAAAACTTATAAAGTCCACAGAAATTTCACAGGAATTTGAAATTGCAAAAAAAATATTTTTACTAAAAAATATTTAATATAACCATACACCAATGTTAGAAAGATATGAAGGCCGTAGATACATTTGGAAATGTGTATGACTTAAAACATAAGTTTTAGTCAGTCAAGTGGGCTATTTATGTAGATAGTTTTAACCATTTTCAAAATCCATCACAATTTAAAAGATCATTATAATAATTACACTTAGACATTTAATGCAAATTTAATTATTAAAAGTATCTTTAAGTAATTTCAACAATGACAAAATAATTAGAGAGTAAACAAGTCATTAGGGACTAAACGATTTGGTCTGCTGCAAAGTGTCTAGCTGCGCGACTACAAATTCCTGGTATTTGATCAAAATTACCTGTTCCCATTTAGTGTTTGAAGGACTTCTCTACGTGATGGCTAATCACAATGCGACTCGATATGAGTACGAGTACGAGTACGAGTTTTCTCGCAATTCTCTAAAACAACATTAATAATGATGGCACGTTAGTTTGTAATTTCAGTATGTGCCTTAATGTATCTGTTTCCTCACTAAACCAATTTCAATATAAATACTTTTAAATGAATGAAGTGTAGCCGCTGGACTAGCGTCAGGCTATCTCATTTCTTATTTTTTATACTTTTGTACTTTTAGAATTTGATTTTATTTTGCTGATATACAATTCCAAGAATTAAAATAACAATAATAACAGCTGTCGGTACTACTTTTTTATTGTTATTATTATTATTATTATTAATTTTTTTTACTTTATGTTTTTTTGCTTAGATTAAAGATACTAAAAATATACCTAAAACTTACATAAACAAGAATCCAAATGCTATATATGCATATGAAAGTTTATTCATGTGTGAGCACATGTGTACGTCTTATATAAATGAATGTATCCAGCAGATAGTATGCTGATAATAATCGGACTTGGAGTTGGAGTTGTAGTTGGAGTTGGAGTAGTACGTAGGCAGAAAGCCCAGCTAGCAAGCATGAGTGGATTCAAATAAAAATGCAGGTACGGGTATTTAAATGTTTTCCAAAATGTAAACATTTACCCTTGAAAACAATTTTAAAAGCATTTTCATTACACAGCCACAACCACAACCACAAGCTCACTAGCTCACTAACTCATATAGCCGTACTTATATTGTATATTCACAGATTAGCAGAATCCCAGAATCACAGAATACCATCACAGACTAACAGAATCACTGAATCTCAGAAAAATACAAAGTGATCAAAATATTGAAATTAAAATTGAAATCTTAAATATATTTAAATTGTGTTAAATGAATTTTGTGAGCTTGAAATATTCGCAAATGCTTTGATAAACGCTCCGCATGACTAATACATAATGGATATGCATTTGAGCGCTTGTGGTTGTATTAAATTAATTTTTTAATTTTATTACGGCCTTATCAGCTTAATGGATTTTTATTTTTGCAGGGGAAATAATATAAAAATTCTAAAAAACCAACCAACGTGTGGAGCTTGTGCTTATTCGGATCTGTCATACGACGGACGGACTTGATCGACTCGATAATTTGACATACACTTATGCTCTCATAGAAATGAGTTAATTAATTAAATTTCCAAGTATGACAAATATAGTATAGCATATATTGAAAAAGTACTCATTGCTCAGTCGAAAGACGAGATTAAATTAAATATAAAATTCTTAATAGTTGAGGCTTAGTAGCCAATGTCTTTGTTTCTCACTGTGATTATATATTTCATATCATATCATAGATCAAAGAACCATGTTATATAGATTATTTATGACGAAATTTTACGCATTTGATCATCAAATTTAGTACTTTATTCACTACTTTAGTATTTTCTGGAGGTGCCTAACATAAAAGGATGTTGAGAATATGTTTGTTATTTCATATTATAATGTAAAAGTGTAAGAATATAGATCTAAGGATCATGTTATGCAGACTGTTTTACGACGAATGGTTACGATCATTTTACGCATTTGATCATCATTAAATTTAGTACTTTATTCACTACTTTAGTATATTCTGGAGGTGCCTAAAATTAAATGGTGTTTAAAACATGTTTGTTATTTCATATTATAATGTTAAACTGTTAGAAAATAGATCTAAAGATCATATTATGCAGACTGTTCTTATATGGTTATATGACGAATTGTCACGGCAATTTAATACATTTGATGATGACCAAATTTAATACTTTCACTACTACTTTAATACTTTTTGGAGATGCCTAAATTTAAACAATATTTATGTATTATATATATGTTATTTATGCAATTGTTTTTGTGTGTCCATGTAATCATATTTAGATTTGCACAAATTTTGACATTTTTAGGTATACAAAAATTTTTTGAAAGAAAGCCTAGTCATCGAGACCAAAGTTTAAACAAAATTTTTCTTTTCCTATCTTTTTCAAATGTAATATTTACATTGAAAACAACAATCATTTCACTTAATATCTCTATGTCTCCAATTTCACTGGCTCTAACAATATATAGACATATTACAAAAAAGTGTTTAGATTTTTAATAACAAGACCCACATATGACTTAGCTTCGGAAACAAATCTGTACAATAATCACATGTAGTGAGTACATCAACTTTTTGGGTACTTACATAGACTTTTTTAATATACCACATAAAGACTGCCATATTTTTAATCCAAATTAGCTCTTTAATAAAATTAGTTTCAGAAAAGGAAATTAAACTCAAAAAGTCAGAAACAAAATTTTTTTCAAAGAAGTTCTTGAATAAAAATCTCTTGAATTTTCTTGAATAAATAAACTCGGAGATTAAATTAAATCCAAACAAGTATACCATAAAGGTTAACTTGCAACGAAGGGTTGAGATCAAAAATATTTTTATACATATGCACATAATTAATAAAGAGTGTTAGGTATTCACGTATTCATATGCCATTTCAGTCACCAGAATAATATTAAGAGTTCTTCTCCAGATTTAGTTCTGGACTTTGTTCACAAAGCTTTAAAGGGCTCTATTTAATCAATAGTGAAATTGGTACAATAGGACTCTTCTGGCTGCAGTACCGGCTATTCAACGATTTCAGGTTAATAATTTTTAATAAAAAATAATAATAAAAAAAGGTATTTAAAGCCCAAGGAAGACATGAAAAAAAAACATGTAATAAAAGGATTTATGAATTTATAGCCGGCATTATAACCGGCATTAATTACATTCAACTTAAAAACTATAAAATAACATAGATCATAAAAGTCCACTATAATGTAATTAAAAAATGTTCTCATCTATAAAAAAAAATTTTAAATAAATTAAAATAGAATCACTAACAACCTGTTATAGTCAAGTTTTTTCAAGGTATCAAGGTATATGTTTTAGTTATAATTAATTCTAAATTTAAATTATTAAAATTTATTGTACTAAATAATTTCAATTAATTAGTTAAAGTTAAAATAATTAAATTATTATGCTATTAAATTGCAAATGAATTGTTCTAAATAAAAAATAATTAAAGTAAATTTATTATAGGCTTATACGTACGCACCTGCCAATAATTATAAAGTATATGTAATTACACAAAAATTAAGCACAAAAAAAATACTAGGTTAGCTCCGGTTTTACTGAAAATTCTCGTTACACAGAGTTAATCAAAATTTAGGAACGAAAGTTTTAGAAAAGAATTATAAAATTAAAAACAGAATATTTTAAACTAATAAATTCAAATTAGTTCGAAACGGCAGAATCCCATATTTAAGTGTATTCACAGTGTACCGACGTTACACAGTTAAAACACTTGCGTAGCAGAGTACTCCAGATCTCTTCATAGGATCCGAGTTTTTCAGTGGAATATCACTTTGTTAGGGTAATTTCGGAATATAAAATATAATTTATTTGTGAATTCATGCCAAAACTCTTAGATAATACAAATATCTCATTCGAGTCAACATCAGATCTTATATTTACTATAAATACTTATTTAATAGTATCGATTTTCGATGTTTCATCAAATAAAATTTTTGAATATATTGTTTCCTTTTTTAATCAAAAAGTAGCATCGATCGAACATAATGGATTAAAGTGTTAATTGATGGAATTTGTCCAGATAATACTTGTCTAGCAATTTTTATCAGTTCTAGAAATAAATATATGATGCAGGTTGGTTATTAGGGCAAATACTACAAATAAAAGAAGCCCTTATTTAAAAGATTTATTAAAGATTTTAATCAAGATTCTCTGTAAAGTTCTAAATTGAAAAAAAGTACTTCCAATATACAAAGTCTTGTTATCAATATTTTACCGCGCTGCAAAGAATAAAGTATCATAGTCTATACCACAATTATTTATTGTTTTTATAATTAAAGCATATATTAAATATATGACGGCCAAAGTTATTCTCCAATAAGAAATTGTAGAGACGAGCAAGCACACAAGAAACGATATATGAAGTCAAAAAACCGAAATGACAGTGATTTGCACATACCATAAACTTCAACAACCGAGCTCATATATATTCAGATAAGTCTCAAAATGGAACAATCGGAAGCCCAGAAGCGACATAGAAAACATTGAAGCCGAACTTGTCGCCTCACAAGACATGTCAAGACAATAAGAGAATTAGATTAAACGAAGTTGTAGAGGTCCTGTGTTGCACACAGAACTAGTAGAATGAAGAAGAAGAATATTTATTTAGTAGAAACAGGCTGACAATTTGTTAAATTGTTGATAATATATTTTGCAATTAAAATTATATCTATTAACTTTAAATTAATAATAAATTACAAAACTTTTAGTTCTTATCAAAGCTAAATGTAAAAGAATTCTTAAAATGATTTTTAAGATGATAGCAAATTTTACAATGTGAAAGAAAATTATTTCATCAATAATCATTACGTTTGAGAAAATCGTTTCTTAAAAGCAATGACGGCAACCATATTTTAGGATTTAAGAACTATTGCAGATACATATAGTTAAATAAAGTGCCAAATGTACCATTTACGTGGTTTGCCAAAATACTTAGCAGATTATTATTTTTTTTTTTAATTAATAAAAATTATTCTTGAAGCAAAGAAATTGAAAATTGAATAGCAGAGATTTTGTGACAGACTACAATTATGCTCCACCTCTGATAACACCTCGCATTCAGAATGTGAAACAATTTTGAATTATAACCAAGAGTAATGAGATGACCTATTGGTTCATAAACAGATCTGTAGATTAGCGTCAATTCAGATAGAAAGATGACTTATATAAAATTATCGCAACATAGGCATAATAAATCATGTCAAGATACGGCGATTTTTTTTTTAAAACAGAAAGACAAAGATGTTTGATTCACTATATGCTAGATGGAAAAATGGTATTAAAATATTAAGTATGAATTTAAGAACTAACAGATAACTGATACTTCTTGTGTCCATTTCTAGAATTAAGTGATTAGATGAAAAAGCGAAGAAAAACTCTCATTATTCGATTAGAGATTGACTTGCTGATTCTTTATAATTTTTTTTAATTATATAGATTCACTGATAACAGCAAATGAACAAGTGAACAGAATGGTGGAGGTAAATCAAATTAAATAAAGACGTCAATAAAATAAAAAAGATAATATTAAAAGACAACACTAAGGAGCGTGTGTTCTGGAGATATCGTATAAGAAGAGTCGACAGAAAATAGGCTAAAATTAGAAAAGAAATAGAAAGAAGAAAAGAAATATATAGGTTTTAATCATGTCTCAAGATTTCAATTTCAATTTTACTGATAAGCTTTTTAAAAAGCACTTATTATTGTGACCTGGTTTTATATTTTAGAGTCTTATACTTACTACCCAGATATATAAAATCAATATTTCTTCTTGTAATTCTGTATTAAAATCTATCTAAAATAAATTGGTAAAAGTTTTGGATAAGCTACTTAATACAAATAGTTAAAATTATATATATACTATATGTACTAAATAAAATTTCTAATGAAAATCTATTTATTTGATACCATTGAAATGAAATCAAGATAAGTAAACTTACAGGCATAAAGCTTAATCCACTCAAATGTTTTATACCCATTTTGAAGTTTTAACTCACTTAGCTTAAAAGGGCGATAAAAAGCATTAGATACCTGGATGGGATTAGTAGATTAGTGTCAGAGCCTCTTTTGATGTTCAAGTAGTGCATAAATGGTGGTTTGTTACCACAAACTCGGTTATGAGTAGTATCGAAATGGGTGATACTAAGCATATTTGTCAGAAGTGAATAATTAAAAATTATTAAATTTCTTTCTCTCAATACTACAAGAATGTATCAGAACATTGCAGAGAATAAAAGATGATAATATTAGGAAGAGTGCATATTGAGGGACACATTTACACTTCAAATAAGGAATGTTTTAAGTATTGAAACAATCATTTTTTTTTATGTGTGTTATGAGTGGAAAGAAAATATTGTCTACTTTTCGAAAATATCAATTTTCAAAGTGTTCTTACACTTTGTCGTGTGAATGCTATGGCAGCAGACCTTCACTCGCTCGTATACACCCTTACATATTAGAAAAAAAATCATAAATACAAAAACAAGAGTAAACATGTGTTACGATTGTTAGCCATGTTTTGGGTTCTGTCTGAAACATTTCTATTGGAGTGGTTCACTCTTTATTTTGATTGTAAGTCCTGCTTTGATTACTGAGAAAACGACGATAAACAAGTATTTCTAAGCGCATATTTATCTCATCTATACATTGTGACCGAAAAGTTTTCGGAGGTTCTCATTTAAAATTCGCGCGCTGTATATTTTTCGATATTTTAAGTTTATGTAGTTTGGCAGCACTGTCCTTAATTACTATGCCAAAAATGAGCGCGATCTGTCAGACAGTTCGTTTACGGCAGCTGTTGAAACCAGTTCACCTCAGTAGTGCGTTGCGAAAAAAACAATGGAAAAAAATATTGAACAAAGAGTTTGCATCAAATTTTGTTTTTCGAACGAAATTTCGTGTGCAGAATCGTTGCGAATGCTACAAAAGGCTTATGGGGAATCAGTTTTATCGAAAACTCAAGTTTATGAGTGGTACAAAGCCTTTCAGGACTGTCGTACGACCGTCGAAGACATGCCGCGTTCTGGACGACCTTCGACCTCTACCACCGACGAAAACATTGAAAAGGCAAAGGAAATCGTGTTCAAAAATCCTCATGTGAGTGTTAGAGAGATAGCACGAGAGCTAGGCATCGGTCGTGAGATGGCTCGTTTGATTTTGGTGGACAATTTGTGTATGCGACGTGTCAACGCCCGGCTTGTTCCGATTCACCTCAATTTGTTCAACATTATCAACGATTTTAAGGCCAAACATTCAATAAATACCATCGAACAGCCACCGTATTCACCTGATCTTGCACCGTGTGACTTTTTCCTGTTTCCCAACCTCAAATTACCACTCAGAGGAACGCGTTTTGAATCCATAGAAGACGTAAAACAGAATTCGCAGAGGGAACTCAAAGCCATACCGGAAAGCGCCTATAAAAAATGTTTTGATGATTGGAAGAAACGTTGGCATTTGTGTATCGCTTCTAATGGAGCATATTTTGAAGGAGATAAAATAAATATTGATGAAGATTAAGAATTTTGCGTTTTATTTAAAATTTCCGGAAGCTTTTCGGTCACAATGTATAACGATCTTTTAGTCAGTTTAAGATGAAAAGGGTGTTGTTACTTTTATAGTTCTTATTTTTGATTAATTTTATTTTGACACTAAAAATTTTATCAGTTAAAATTGTGATTATTTCAGATAAATATATAGGAATGACACCAATATTTCTTAGTATCACTTAAACTATTTTTTATCTATTACATTCTATTTTATTCGCTTTAAATACGTTTCTTAAATTTGCTTTTTTGAATAAATTTGGAATATTTTTCGCTGCCGTACGCAGGCATCGGTGAAGTGAACGCTTCTGAAGGTAACAAGGTTGACAACTAGTTTCCGCATAGGAAGACCCAACTAATTGGCATCAATCAATTTTTTTTTTTTTGGTTTCTTTTTTTAGTTTTGTAACACATCACTTTTAAAAAAAAAATAGAAATGGAATACAATGGACAACAAATTAATAAACATTTTTAATGAAACACCATTTAAGTTATGAATTGACCAGTGGCGACACGAGTGAGAATTTGAGGAGACAGATGTCCCGTGGACTTAGAAGCCAAAAGCGCCTATTTGTTCAAATAATTTTTTTTTTTTTTTGTATATTTTATTTATGTTAACAGAACTCACTTTTGTTGAACTCCTTACATTAGAGATAAAGCAAAATTAAACCAATTATAGTTAATCTTTTCGAATAGTTATATCCCTGTACACCCCGAATACTGGTTTATACAGAACACTGTTATAACGCAAACAAAGTTATTGTATCCAACTCTAGATGTACCATATGAAAAAATATCTTAGTAAAGATTCTACTCATTTTATTCACTCTACTCTACTTTTACTCTACTCTACTTTACTCTACTCACTCTATTTACTTAAATTTACAACACTATGGATTTTTGCTTAGGGCATTTTTTATTATGGCGGGCGTACATTTTGAACATTGCAAACAATAATTATTAAAAAATAACTTATTAATCATATTTTTTTCCAATTATATTAAGTTACTTCGTGGGGCGTAACACAGATGGCGTCACTATTGACAAATCGATATGATTAATGAAAAGTTAGTGAAATAGTTTAAACGACACGTGATAGAATTTAAAAAGAATCTAATGTTTGATTAACAATAACTAAAGATCTTTATAATATTAAATATGTGATATTATAGTAGTTTTGTGATTTGCAAAATAATAGAGAATATAAACCTCATTGCATTATCGGGATCTGTATAGACATGTTTAAACCTTTTAATGGAAAATGCAACATGCGATAATGGAAAAAATATAAAACCATCACTAGACGTAAGAATCAAATTTATAATCAGTTGATTAATATATGATCAAAGCTCCCCAAAACGCCCAAAAATTGACTGTCAACTGCAATAGAGTAATTAGAATTGTGCCAAGGGAGAAATATACTAGAAAATACTTTTGTTGGTATTGTTTTTGCAGTGTATTATCTGTAGATTATATTTTTAAGGCGCGATCTATTCCCTAATCCGTCCCTGGATACGCTACAAGTCAGCTGTTATGGTTTTGGTTTCCATAGGTTAGGATAACCATGGTATTTTAAACATCAATTACCTTGAGTGAATTTTATATGACATTTATGGTAAGTTTAAAGCAAAAAATGATTAAGATATGAGCACAAATATAGGGAAAAAATTTGTCAATTATAAAAATTACACTACCAATCGCTTCTCCATTTACCTTATCAGTGTATCAGGCTTTTAGACAATATAATTTATTTACAGAACTAAATGGGACGGAAAAAATGCTGCACTGAAGAAGTGATTATCGAAACTAAAGCCTATTTGAAGCTTGGGAATCAGAAACTCTTAAAAAAAAATATCGACATGTAACAAAAGTATTGAAATAAATTTATCATTTCTAGAAAGAGACTATATTATTGAATAAATTTAAATTGTATTTAAAATTTTTTGTCTTATTAGTCCTTTAACCAATATTAAGTGTTATGTTGTGTATTAGAACTACTAGAAAAATAGTGGTTCTAAAATAGTAGTATTCTAGTAATACTTTTAATATTGTTAATTTTATTTGCTTTTAGCTAAAATTTTTTTTAATTCTTTGAATTATACTGTTAGAGGAAAGTACTTATTTGACAGCAGATTTTCTTCTATTTAGATAGGTAGATACAAGTGGCCGTCGACTTTCTGACATAAGTTAGCAGCTGTTATATTTAGGTTAAGTTGTTTCATTGTGATCTAGTCAATTTTATCAAGAAAGGCCAATGAACAACAACTAATTAAATACCTAAAAAAATATTTAAAACCGGTATTACTATGCAAATTATTGTTACGTCCTTCTTAAATGAACTACACTATACCCCATTGTCGAAAAAGGATATTTAAGGCTCGTTACTTTGGTGAAGAAACACTTGCAATATATGAGATATTTTTCAGCTGTTAATACCCCAATGTTATCATTCTTATACCATGTTTCCACTTGTCTCATATCGGCTATTTTGCTTATTAAGATTCCTTTCCATACAAAGCACATTGAGCTTATTATTAATAAATCAATTGATTTAAGACAAAAAATGTGGTCATTTTCTATATAAAGAACATTGAGCTTATTATAAATAAATCATTTGATTTAAGACTAGCATGGAAGTGGAAATTATCAAATTCAAAATATTTGTCATATATTTTATATGTAAAGTGTAAACAAACAAGCTATGTATTTCACATGCATAAATCAGTTTATGCCGATGAAAACGATCTAATCTTTATTTCACATTGAAGCACATTGAGCTTATTATAAATAAATCAATTAATTTAAGACAAAAAATGTGAACATTTTCTATATAAAGAACATTGAGCTTATTATAAATAAATCATTTGATTTAAGATTAGCATGGAAGTGGAAATGATCAAATTCAAAATATTTGTCATATGTTTTATATGTAAAATGTAAATAAATAAACTATGTATTTCACATGCATAAATCAGTTTATGTCAATGGAAACGATCAAATCTTAATTTCATTAACTTAAGTAGTTTTAGTTGCAGTGAAAACATGATATTATTTTATTGTATAAAAATGCAACTATATTTAAAAATGTGTCCCGAACTATTTGGGTTCAATCAACTTGTAAAATTTACAATTTATTTATTGTTGAATATAAATATTTTTTCAAATGATTTCAAATTACTATACAATTAGACTATATTAAGTGCTATATACATATGTTGTGCATATTTAAGAAATATAAGCATATATTGTAGTTCCGTAGAGATTGATCACTTTCCAAAGTTTTCAAGATCAAACGTAAAACAGGTTAATCTTTTAAAGACCTGATCAATAATTGTTTTTTAATAATGTATAATAGTTAGAGTTACATGCCTCAATGTGGCTTTCCAGATCTAATAATAATTATTACACTCTACTTAGTTAATTTTTTTTTTTTTTTTTTAATTACTGTCACTTAGTGAATAATTAATTTTAATTTATCAATACAAAATGCAAAAACAAAACAAAAAAAATATATATTAAAATATTAACAAAATAAGTCACTAAATGTTTACATGTCAGTGGAGTTAATAACGAAAATGCATTGAGCGAGTGGCGAATGGCGAGCAGTTCTTATCATTAGCAATACTCGTACTCGTACTAGTACTCGTACTCGCACAAAATACAACAATATTCCACAGTATTCCGTAAGTATATCTCTCGACTTATCTACATAATATCAAATTCCTTTGTTGATACTAAACTTGAAATTGAAGCTTTTGTTTTATCTCATATGAAATGTAATTATAATCTTGAAATAATCGTTTTTGTTATTTGTTTGTTTTGTTGGATTTTGTTTTTGTTTTGTTTCTGTAAATGTACTCTACTCGATATTGTATTGATATTGTATATTGTATTTTGTATATTGTGTTTTGTATTTTGTATATTGTATTTAACATTGTATAAATTTATTTTTTATGGATTACCAAACATCATTAGCCAAGCCAACACAGATGCGCCGCGTACTGAATTATCGCCACACAAATAAAAAATTTAATTTATAAATAAATTTATAAATAAAATATATATGGGAGAACGGGTATATGCAAGCAAAAATCTTGATGTTTATAGATTTTTATCAGCACTTTTATTTTTTACATATATAAATTACATTATTAGTTTTGTTCTGTTGTCGATGTTGTCGATGTTGTTGATGTTAACGAGTTTTATGTGGAATTAGTTAAGTGTTGAAATAATTTAAAATTTATAATATCAACAAATAAAGAGCAAAAAAGAAGCAATAATTATTTTATTAAAAATTGAATTTTAATTTACTTGCAATTGTTTATTTTTTTGGCATTCTATTAATTTTATATTGATAAATTCTTTTTGTAAAACAACCGAAACACGCACTCTTCATGTATATAATGAAGAAATCAATCATTTATTGAATAATTGTTTTAAAATAAAACATTACGCGCGATTTGTTTAAATATCACACATATACACACGCGTACGACTATCCGCGACAGTACAGCACACTACCATTCGTTTGGCGTTTAACGACACACTGAACTAGCGGCAAATTAATGAAAATTATACTGTGAGATACTTGATACTCATGGCAGCAGTGTGCCTTCTATACGCTCATCGCGTTCGACTTCTGCTTGCTCTGCACTACATTCAGTTTATGATTGCTTCACACAAGAAAACTGTGAACTCAGAATTTTATTCTCTTCTCATACAGACCCAGCAGGCAATTTAGGTAGTCAACTCAATTCAATACAAACGCTGCTAGTAAATATTTGCTATTATCAATTGGCACAAATTAAAATATATATAAAACATACATATTAATATATATATATCTACTGAAGCAAAATACTTATAAATATTAATTTTAAATGCTGTATAGAATACATTTAAAATAACTAACTATATAAATAATTAATAAAATTATTATAATAACTAATAATAATTAATATATTCATAATGTTAAATTAATAATTAATTAATAAATTAAAGAAGTTTTTCGTACAGTAGTGAACTGCAATAACAAAAATTTATTTTATATTATTTTAAGTAATTGAATTTTTGGCTGACCTTTGTAAATAATTGTTCTATTTAATTATTCGTTAATCATTTTTTAAGATTGCAAGGTAAATTTGAAGTTTAGAGTCAGCGCACCTTAACCAACTGACTTAAAGCCGTACTTGAGTTTTTATGTTCGCACACTTTTCTGGAATTTTGTTACTTTGCTATGAAAATTTTGTTAACAAATTCATTTGCTGTGTTTTATATTAAAATGAAATCATAAACATGCTATAGAATAATTAAATTAATTAATTATATTTTTATTTTTATATAGTAGTCACTTCCGTCAGAAAAATATGAAGTTAAATTACAAATTAATAAATTAATTAGTTTTTATTAATTATGTTAGTGTAACATATTATCGAATGACATAAATTAAAATATATAGAAAATGTTTTGAACTACTGAAGTAAGACAGTAGTTCGCTGTAAATCTCAACTTTAAATGTTATAAAAAATATATATAAAATAATTAATTAAATATTTAATTAGTAATAATAATTAATAATCAATTAATAATTAATTAATAATTATAAATTAATAGTTTATTAATAGTTTATTAATATATTAGATAAATCTCATTAACACTGCTAGTGTATTGAAAATGTATATCTATACGAAGTAAAATACTTTTTCCTATTAATCTTAGCTTTTAAATATATAAAAAATAGTTTTTTAAACTATTTTTTACTTAGACTATAGTGCATATTTCGAATACAGTTAATAGTCATCTTCAGTGTGTTGAAGACTATAGTTGGTTTTCAATAAACGAGAATGAGATCAACTAGAACGTGAAGCAATAACCATTCCATTAACTAAAAATTGATTGAAATTGATACACTACAATTATATTGGCTTGAAGTTTGGTGAGATATATGGCTATTACCTACAAGATTCGAATTGTTGTTTGCTAACATGGATCACCAATAAATATTAATGGTTATGTGTTATATTAATCAGTCGTTTATATACTTACAAAAATTGAATTACTTTGTTGCTTACTTTGCGTCTACACTTATTTGACTTTTGGTAATATTTTCACACATGCCCATGCATATTCAGAGGCATATACAAATTTTTGTTTACATACAAAATTAGATAATAATACATATGAAAAATTATTATTCATTCAGTATAAATATCGTATTGAACGTAGAAAATATAAACCAAATCCAAACAAAAACAAAATCTGCTGTTTTGGTAGTTGAATTTTAAAACTTTACTGACTTCAACCTCAACATTTTCTTAAGTTACGTCTAAATACTTCTTAATATATTCTATTGTTGCTTCAATATTCTTCTTTACCGACTCTCTCTACATATTTTAGAAATTAATTGTTAATAGTACTGAAATCGAACAATTAGAAGTAAGTATAATTAATTAATTAAATTATTTTGTAGCTGGTTTATAATTTCATTTTAATATAATACATGCAAGTAAAATTGTAAATGGACTTTTATAACATGTCAACAAAACTCCATAAAAGTCTACTATGGCTTTGTGTAGTTAGCTAATTAATACTGACTCGGAGCTTCAAATTTGGCAGGGCACAAATTTAACCCTTGGCACTTACAATCGTAAAAAATTATTTTTGCAAATATTTATATATAAAAAATATATCCAAAAAAATATTACTAATTATACGTTTTTGGCAATATTCAGTTTTATGGTTAGCCGAAAATTCTCTATCTCTCTCTCTCATTTGATTTCAAAAAATTAAAACTTTGTTATTGCAATTCACTACTGCTCGAAAAATCTTTCTATTAAAACAATAGTTTCTACTAAGAGAATAGTTTCTTTCGTCAAAAAATCAAATTTAATATAGTATTATTAATTTTTTTTTTTCAATAAATTTGAAACTAACACAAAAATTTAATAAACGTTCCTTATTAACAATTCAGGTTTTAAATAATAGACCTTAAGCCCGGATGAATCAAATTTTATTGACTTTCTCTATATTATTGTAAATGTTACAAAAGCCGTGTGCGAGTTCGTGTAAATTGAAGATAAACTGAGAAATATAGTGAATTATATCGGTATGGCAGCGAATGTTTACCAGAATTACGAGTAGGATAAATTAGATAAAAATTCGGTAAATTATGTATTACCATTGTGAAAATTTTATAAGATGTTTGATAAATCAATAAATAAATTAGAATACTTTTAACCAAAAATAATAAATAAGTGCAATAAATAAATGAATACATATTTACATAAGTGTAAATATATACTTTACCTCAATTTACTCGAATTCGCAAACGGCCTAATATCAGACTTGGTGCTCTATGGATTTTTTGCTGGGTTAAGTTTTTACTCTCCTTTATTTGGCTAGTGTACTGTGTCTTGTACAGCTGATGTTAGTGATGACGATGGTGTTGGTATTAACACTGATGGAAATGGTGGTAATATTACTGTGTTGGTGGTAATGTTTGTTTTTGTTGCTTGTTTTAATGATGTTACTAATGGCATTGGTGTATGTTGGTGGCGGTGGCGGCGGCGGCATTAACAGTGTACACTGTACACTCTACACTGCATAGTGTACAATATTGTGCTGTGCAGTGTGTTGTGTAGTGAATTCAACTTGGCTTGGCTCAGTTTAGCTCAACATAGCACAGCACAGCACAGCACAGCTCAGCTCAGTTGAGCTCAACTGAGTTCAACTCGTCGCATTCGTAGCATTCGTTGGTATTGTTTATCTTTTGTTATTTTGTGTATTTGCGAATCTAAAATTCTGTTGCTATTACTTGCCTGGTTGGCTGAATACGAAATAAGATATCGCTTCACTTTGCCCTGTTTTCCATCAACACGTTGTTTCGTACTCCAACGTTTGCTTATTCGTTCGTTTGTTCGTTCGTTGGTTTCTTCGTTAGTTCAAATTTTCAAAACAAAAATTGATAAAGCAGTGATAAGCGCACAGCGCATTTAGATAACATCGACCAACAACAGCTAACCAACATCGAATTAAGATATGTGTATATGTACATTTGTACGTACGTTTATATCAATGTGTGTGTTTGTGTGCTTGTGTGTTTGTATGCAAGTATATTACCTCACAGAAAAATTGAGGCGGACGACTGGTTATGAACAAATAAGTGCACAAGCGGATACGGATATGTATTGGAACTAGTGGCGGTGCTCGCAGTGGTGCTATTATGCGATAGTTAGTCTGCAGCTAATGGAATTCTGATTATTGCGTTCTGATAAGCTTTCTGTATAATTGTATCTGAATTCGGTTGAACATACACTCATTTTTAAATATGCATAAGCAATCTTACGTACATATATCTACATACATATATATTCATATATATATATATATGTATATTTATATTTATATATGAAATGAGTATTAAAATATATGTTTGTGCATTTTATATGATTGTTTGCTTAATGGGATTAGACTCATATTATGAAAATCATTAAAATACATACATGTCTACATACTCCTGTATATATGGACATGCATGTTTATTGCTGCTATTAGTGATAACTTGTTTATACACTTGCCCTTTCGCTAACTTCAACGTACTATGTTCAGTGTTAATATTTTTTTTCTTTGAAAAATTGTTATCATAAAAATTTGATCTAGTTTGTGTCTGCTGTTCTGCCTGTCTCTATGTCTCTGTGTCTTTGCGTCTTTGCGTCTTTACGTCTCTGCGTTTCAACGTCTATGCGTCTCAATGTCTGTATGTCGGTTTGTCTGTTTGCCTGTTTTTTTTTATAATGTGAGCTTATCAGTTTTCATTTTATTACCATAAAGTAAAAAAAAAACTTTTTTTCTTATATTTCTTCTGTTAAGTACAAAACGTACTTGCTAGTTGCTCACTCGGGCGGGCACTCAATAATTCCATCTCTTCTCTCGTTTTATCCTACTAGCAAAATGGGTAGTAAGTAAGTAGTCTATGTGATAAATTCGGAATCAGTTTTTCTTATTATCAATTTTCCTACCAAGTCGGATAATGTTTTGTTTTTGTTTTTGTTTTTATTTTTGCTTTGCCATTGCATTCATTCTACATAACGCACAACCAGCTGATAAGCGAGCATTGCGCATGCGTCATCTCATCTCATCTCATCGCATCGCATCTCTTCCGAACGTACCCAACGTAACAATGTGCATTACAACTTTTACTCTCTGCACGCTGCCGGCTTTCTCTTGCCCCATATTGTATGTAGATATTCACATAATAAGATTTACATATCTAAAAAATTCATTGCACCTCGTGTGTAAGAAGATTTATTGCTGCATATTTCTGTTTGCTGAATTCTCTGATAAGCAATTTTTATGCATATCTGCTTCGGTTTGATAAATTCCATTTTATTATGACGCACCATATATACACACATACGCATATACATACACCTATACTTAACTGTGCGAATTTACAGCTATTCAAACGCACAAACACACATATGCACACACAAATGCACATACACATATATACATACATACTTACATACATACATACATATATGCATAAACTACAAAAAGGAAAACTTTCATTAGACTTTATATAACGAAATTTTGATTTCCAACTTGAGGGACACCAAAAAGGATTACTTGGCACAAAAACGATACATACGTACTTACCCGTTTATACGTTTATGCGTTTATAAGTTTACACGTTTACACGTATCGATGTATACTACTCGTAAAAGTGGTTTACGACGGAAGTGACGGGGGGTCATAATAAAATAATCCTTTTAATAATCTCACATAAATTAAAGTCATAAATAACCCATAAAAATATAACACTTTGGTCCTCAAGTGTATAATGAATTTTAGATTAGGCTTAGAGATATCGAATTATGTACTTTAAAATCAATTAACTGTCTTCTGTTTTATAAGAAGTGTTTTTATAAGTGTTTATTTATTTGAAATATTAATATATTATATATGTATATATATAACTATAATTTAAGTTATAATATGATATTCAGAAACGTCCTAATACGAAATTACTTATCTTCTTCTAAGTGTTATTTTCATTCCGTCTTTCAGCTTCCTAAAAGAGCAATCCTTCTCTCAACTACTGTAATAGATTCTGAAATCAAAATTTTTTTTAGCTTTCAGAGTTGTACCTTCCTGCAATTCTGTCTTAAATTATCACCTTAAATATCACATCAATTTTTGGGTGCCATTAAATATTATTTTCATTCAGTCAACAGATTCGTCACTTTTAATTTCATACAATCGAAAACTTCCTGAACCACGGTTGAATTTTTTTTTTTTAATGTTATTTTCGTAACTTTTAGGGATATGCGCTCTTGCTATAACTTATGTTAACCTATATTGTAACCTATACTTTTCCCTAACGAAATTATATCCCATATTTCTAACGTTTTGTTGACTCGTAATTCTAGGTGTATTCAATACTCTGTCCAAGAGTTTTTTAAAAAATTCTAAAAATTTTTTTACATTTCTCTAATGTAAAAGCCTAATCAGTATCCAAAATAGCCGTATTGTGAGTATTCCACTAATTTAATTGATAATATAGAATAGAGTAATCCGCTTATATGGTATGATTAACAATGACCAGGTATACGAAACCAATTAGTATTACAGTAAACAAAATATAGTATAAATATCAACATTATTCAAGAACCATGGACTACCGTCTGCCATGTAGCCAGCGCGCTTAAGAGATTAAAGCCCCCCGAAAATAAACGAGAGACTATATTTATCTGTTTGAGAATGTGTTTCTCTGGTTAAAAATGATTGCCTTTTTTTATTTATAAACATCTATGAATTTTTGATATTAAGCTTTATTTCGAATTCAACACTGGGGAGTTAAGTTTAAGTCTAAATCAAACAATGGTCAAATAAAAAACAGCTAACAGTTTTAAGTCATAAATAGATTCTAACTTAAATTTTTTCATATCTCAAATGTAATTTAAAAAAAAATCTCAATATTTAACAAGCAGAATACTTTTAAACATTAACTTTTAATTTAACGAAGAAACTTTATAGAATATACTTTTACATATTTAGGAACTTCTTTTTCTTAAATAGCCATAAAAACCGGTCACCGGATTTCGGTCTATCACAGCACTCCTCTTTAGGTGCCTGTACTACATGCGTACATTCCTCAGTCTCGTACATTATGTGTGATTAGTACTTCCTCAACTTGATACGGTAATATGGTTCATCTTTATGTCTTCTTTCTCAAACTTCTGCATCAAATATCTTTTTCGCTGAAACATCTTCATCCATTCTCGTGACATAATCCAGCCATCGAAACCATAATCCCAAATTCTATAAATGTTGTGGTAAAGTTTGTATAGCGTGTGTCTTATTTGGATATGGTAGTCTTCGTCAATTCATAGAGGACCATAGATCTTTCGAATAACTTTTCTCTCAAAAATTCCTAGTACTACTTCATTGTTCTGTAATAGCCTTCATACTTTTTTGCCAAGTAGCACAAGTGGAATGAGTTACCTATAGGGTATAATATTTGTCTGTCGAGAGAGAACTCAACATCCCAATTGCATCTATTGGCAATGATAATTTTTGGTCTGATCTCCAGGCTGATATCATTGTTTCTTGTTACTGCGGTACTAAGGTAGATGAAACTCTTGTCAGATGCGGGGGTATAGTCGCCAGCTCCCTCGGCCTTTGAGTGGCGTACATTCCTACCAGTAGCCGACATACATACATATATTCAGTTTTGTTCTCATTTAACGTTAAAGCGATTTTCACAGATAATATATAACTACCTAAATAAATCAATTTACCTAAATAAAGTATGTATACTAAGTGCCGAGACTTACGACTTAAATCAAACAATAATAATATCAGATAATTGTCCAAAAATATTTAATTAGCTCTTGAAATCCAAATTTTTTCCCATGCAACAGGTGACAGCATTCACATATTTACAGCAAGTGCAAAGGCGTGACCCGTAAGCCAATAGAGCTTTTTACGCCCAACTTGACCATAAAAAAAGTAATTAAAGAGTCGCGTAGTCGCTAAATATAAATCACGACAAAAGCGGTTTGCTTTTTCTCCAAAAATCAAAACTTGAGCAATAAAATTGAACACAAGATTAGAAAGCAATAAAAGAGCAACAATAAAAAAATCGAAAACAATCTCAAAAATGTTTGTTATCAAAGTCATTGGAAGGAACTTAGAATTTGCTGACGAAGACTTATTGAACTGGTAGCTTAGTCACTCCATTTGGTCGGCGGTAAAAACGGTAACGGCAACGGCAACGCAACGGCAACAGCAACGGCGTCATCAAAACATAATTACTTTGTTGTGATATATTGTTGCCGTTCTTCTCATAAAAAATGTCGTTTATTGTGACATTAGTTAAATGCCAAAGGAATGTAAACGCAAAAGCCATTGACTCTTTCGTTATATCAGTTTCGTTGATCAAGTGGATAATGGATAATGAGTTATTATGTGAGTGCCTGTACGATTTCCAACTCGGCTATGACTACTGCTACGGCTACAGCTACAGCTAAGGCAACGGCAACGGCAACGGCAAAGGGAACTGCTACCGCCATCACTACTGTGAGTGTGACTTCTGTTGCTATTGCTGTTGTGTCACATCGTAGTCGCTCTTCCACTCAAAACCATAATTGTTTTTGTTTTTGCATACTGAAAATCGTCCTAGCCACTCACATGTGTGTTATCTTCAGATAACTTAAGGAACTTGCTCTTATGATAATGAATGACATCAACGAAGGGGAAAGTGTAATAAAATAAATGGAATAAGAATTATTTTGTAAGTAAACATGTGTACACATATTACACATATTACACATATTACACATATTACACACCAATTACTTACATATTCACTTGCCTGTTGGCACAAAGGTTCGATTAGCTATTAATGCAAACAAGCCCTCGTATGAAATTGTTTATCAGAGAAATTCATTCTTGTTATTTTTTATTCCTCTTCGAACGGCGCCTAAAAATGTCAGATAAGCGAAATCAAGAAAATCTTTAATTACTTTCAATCTTTCATTTATGACTATAACTATCACTACAGAAATCAAATTATGGGTTAAGTCAATATTTGAGACTAAAAATGCAATTAGGAAAAATGATATGTAAACAAAATTCTTGATAAGCACATTTACGAGTAATAGGAAACGATATGGAGTGCATTAGTCTTAAAATGGTAAGAGATTTCATATTGCGAGTCACATAAGATACGAACGTTTAAGTAAGACTATAAAGTCGCCGCATTGTAAAAAACCGGGCGACTAGTAGTGATATCTTTAAAAAATTGACTAGAAAGACAACTGATTATTTAAGTGAATAACAATTGTGCGATAAATTGTTGATTAGTAGCTCAGGAAGTGAAACTATGGTCTAATAAAAGTGTCTATATTGCTTTTAGTAAGTTTTTAAGTTCAGTCTTCTGTTTATAGGTAATTGAAGTTTTTTATTATAATGAAGAAACATGCTTTTAATAGATTACGAATCCATAAATAAACTACAAGCTACGATTTTTGATAGTCACTTAAAAACTTCACGTTTCGAAGTTTATTGAGTAGTTCTGATTATATACAAATAAGTACAGATTATATCCATTAGTATATAACAAGCGAGAAACTTAACATGTGCCAGGTGTAATGTAAATTACGGTAAACAGCAAAAACATAAAGAATTTATACAATGTAACATGTAAGGTTAGGTTAGGTTGGAACGATGGCCTTGTGCCCGAAGTATTTTGGGACTTAAATAGAAGACAGACTAGAAGGTCAGCGTACGAACAACGTATAAAGGCACAACACACCCATTCAAGTGAAAATTAATCAATCTGACAAGTTTATAAATTTATCCAAGTTCTTAGTTTCGCAAAATAACAGCACTGTCAGGTCAGAAAGAAAAGATGCCACAAACATTTGAAATATTCTCCTTTTTTTCAGTATTACCAATAAAACTGAAAATTTATCCATACTGTCTGAAATTAGAGTTTCCTTTAAAATAGGTTTACATTGGTCTCTCTTAGTAGAGAAACCAAGAGAAAATAAATTTTTGCATGTTTAAAAAAATTTAAGGATCGTGAGTTATTTGTGGTAATTTAAAATTAATTATTTTGAATTTAATTATGACACCATTTTTTTGTATAGCTGTGACTAAATTATTTCTGATGAGCCCATGAGAAGAACTAAAATGTTACTAAAATGGATCTAACGACAAATTTCAAATATATGGTATAAGATTATTTTGTCTATTGACATGTCAGTACTACAAATTATAGACCAGTGCCTCTCAACTGGTGGTCCGCGAGATGGTTCAAAATGGTCCGTGAATCAAATTTAATGAGTATGCATACATAACATCCGGTTTGTCCACTTAGACCTCACTTATTAGAAAATAGCCACAAAAAATTTCCAACTAATTATATAGCTATTTTATATCCTATATAATGTACTTATGCACCTATACAATTCATTATACATTGTACCAGATGAATAAAGCATATTAAAATAATCATACAGTTTATTATTCATAAATTTTGTGGTGTCTACTAAAATGAGGAATATCATAGTAGTCCTTGGTCAAAAAAAATTTAAGAAGCACTGCTATAGACTAATCAATATAAATACCGAAAAATTAAGCATACATAATGGAAACCTGTTTTCGATAGTATCCGATAGTAAATTTTAATCCCGTAGGTAAAATGAAAAAAAACCGAAGAACATCACATTCGTAACAGCGGTAAGAGGGGTAGAGAAGTAAAATCATTATTAAGAGATCGCAGTAAACGGAGAAGTATTAAGCATTCCATATATTCAAAATGAATTTGATTGTTTGATGTTCACATATTTGTGCTTATAACACAAAGAAAAACTGCTTCTACGTAAAAATCAATACCTCGAATTGAACTTCGAGCATTCACTCACTCGAAATTCATTCGGTTGCTTATTTACATATCTTATTTAATACGTTGAAATTACAAGGTGTAAGTTTTTGGGATGAAGCTAGCAAATTGTTTTCTTACTATGTAAATTGTTTTAGTATTTTCGATAATAAATATAAATTTTATATATATATATAATTTAAATATATATACAATTTATGTAATTTAAAAATTATTTTCGAATAAGACATGTTTCGAATAAGTTAAGTAAGGAAGACACAAAATATATAAATTTATCGTTGACTCACTATGTTTTAATGGCAGTACGACCTTGTATACATATATTGTTATATATGTATGTTTGCTCTTCACTAACAATGTTTCTAAAATTATAGCACTCATTGAACTGTATCACTCCATAAGATATCAATAAATATTCTACATTTACTACAATTACTAAACTAAAATAAATTACTAGGTACTGAACTATCACGGAGTTTCAAAGACCTGAATTACTGACCCAGTTGAGTAGTTCTTTTAAATATATTATCTATGTGAAATAATGTAATTCGTTATTTGTATACACTGTCTAGAATGACACACATCTGTAAAGCCCAATTAAATAAAGAAGTAAATAAGTTCTTATTTATTAACAGAATTCTGTATTTGATGTATAATCAAGTGCAATAAAAACTAAAAGTAGCTTTAATTTTTTATTAAACTTCTAGAAACTAAATAGTTTTTAATGTAATTTCATGCAAAAACTGTTTTTACAAAAAAAATATTTCAAATAATTTGAGTTTACACTTTATTATTCATTGATTTAAAGATACTCGATTCTTCGAAATCCTTTCGCACCATACTTCGTTGTTATCAAGAGAAGAAATCTCAGCATGTTGATTGCCAGGGCAAGATTACAATGCCTCGTTGAGGAGTATGTCCATTTATTCATTATTTGAAATTTAAAAAGATGACGTAAGTTACCTCTTATACAAACAAAATAATTATGAACGAACTGAGTTGAGGCCACAGTGAACTCAAGTATAAAGCGATAATTATTTAAAATTATTGATCACACTTTGTATATATGCATTGATTTAATTCTAAAAACATAGTTTTTAATATTTATCAATAATAAATAATTATCTTTAATATAAATACTTAAAAAAACTATGATTTGTTCAATTAATAATTAATCATTTTAGTTATTAATTAGTTATTATTGTTAATTACTAAAACTGCCTATGACATGTTACTTCTGTAGACATAAATAGACCAATCTGAAACTGTATAGAAAATATATCTGTTATATATTTGAATTACAGATAAAAGAGGAATAAGGAATATGTAGAATCCGCTTCAGGTCTAAAAAATATATGTTCGGGTATTATTGGATATATACAAAACATATTTTTTGAAGTGCTAATGGTTTCTCCAATCATATATAAACTTTATAACGACCTCTTGTTTGATGGTGATTTTTTAAATATTTTAAATAAGCTTTATATATCTCAAAAATTTATGTTTTTATATCAGTAACGTTATTGAAGACTTATATGACAATTTTTAGCGCCATCTAACAATTGAACAATTTGTATCAGGAATATATATTTGTCGCTTACGAGTTCACAATTTCAATGATTTCTAAATCTTTAATCTACAAAATATAATTCGTTGTCTAAACTCATTATAATGAGTTCTAAGATATGCGTGTATAAAAATAGATGTCGAAAGAAAAGAAGAGGAAGAAAATAGTCTTCATAGAGGCACTTCAAAACAAAAGCAAAAAAATCCGCTCCAAATTTAAATTTTCTTCGTTATATTAAAAATTTCAGGCAGAGGACGAGAGGAATTAATAATCGATATCAAATTAGATGGAACAATGAGTTGTGTTATAATACCGACATTAACATAATTAAGTCCATAAAAATTCGGTGATTTTGTTGGCTTGGTCATGTATTACGAATGGAAGACAGTGCTTTGGTTAGAAATGTGTTTGATTCGGTTCACGGTGATGAAAAACGCGATGGATAAAAATGACCTCGTCGTTGAAAGGACCATGTGATCAACCAGGTAACTCGACACTACTCGACACTACCAATCGGCAATAGCAAGCCACTCATGGGGTAGGCTATTACAGAGACATGTCTGTAACTAAGTTCTTAAGTAAATAAGAATACACGGAGTCATAGTTGATTTCATGTATTTTGAATTAAATTTGCAATGACATTTTATTTTTTACTACAAAAAATGTTTCCGCTTCTCCTAATTCACTTAAGCACTTAAGTCGGTCATTAAAAAAAAATTCCTGTCAAAAAAAGTGTTCATAGGATTAATATGGTAACAAATTTTTATTGATAATTGATGTAATAAATTTTATTGATAATCACTCAAGCCATTTGTTGCACTTTTTAGTAGTTTCCATCAGTGGCGACAGGTTTTGACTATCCAGAGCGATCCTCATAAATTGAGCTGGTTCAGACACTCTTGTTTTTTCTGTTGCTTATGATAATACAGAGTTAATTTATTTTGGATTAAATTTGCAATGATATTATATTTTTTAAATACAAAAATTTAATCACAACATTATAATTATTTCGGTCAATGAAAAAATTTATTAGAAATAATTTTTGAAAGTTAAAAAAATAGGATTAAAATCTAATCCTGAAAATTAGATTCTTTCTTCTTTTTCTTTTACTGATTTTTCTTAATCGGGTACCTAACATATTCTTCTAATTAAAAAAATTAGTCACAACTTTGTAATTGTTTCTCCCCATTTTCTGAATAGGTTCTTAAGTCGACCAATGAAAAAAATTATTGAAAAATAATTTTTGAAAGTAAAAATAATTAGTAGTTGCCATAATTAGCAATAGTTCGATTGAATTGCATTGAAAACATTGTTTACTAAAAATAAAAAAATTACAAAATTACAGAAATTAAATGTAAAAATAATTAGTAGTTTTAGGATTGGATTGAATTGGATTAAAAACATTGTTTACTAAAAATAAAAATTGGTGCTTTCATGATTGATAATTTTTTTCCATTCACTACCAAATTAATATTAGGTTATTTTCAGACTCTTATTAAACAATAAAATTTTTTTTTATAAATTATTATAACTATTAATTTCTATAAATATAATTATTAGATTAATATTATAATATTACTAGATCAATTTTATAATATTATTAGATAAATATTATAATATTATTAAATTGATTTTATAATATTATTAGTTTAATATTACAATATTAGTATTATAGTATTATTAGATTAATATTATACTATTATATACTATTAGATTAATGTAATGAGATTATTCAATTAATATAATTTATGTATGTATATTATTATTATAATTTAGATAATTTAAATTGTCCTTTTCTTTCATTTATATAATTTAGTAGATTGAATAAAATAAACTTAATATAATCGCCAATAATTTACATATACTCTAATATTATTAATTTGAATAATAAATGTATATATATATATATATACATAGATAATGTTCTATTGAATTATCTATGGAATTTTTCGAAATGGAGTGCCTTTTTGGAAGATGTACAAATTATAATTTATTTCTATTTCTATTTCGTAGTGTTCATTTTTTGCTGACTTAATATTTTATAAACACCACCGACAACAACAACAACAGCGCACACTAACAGCAATAGCAACTGCAACATCGACATCAACAACACAACCAAACGACAGCAACAACAAAAGTAATAATAACGAATAAGTTATCAGCCAAACACACAAATTTAAAAAGTAAATAAAAAAACAAAAAAACAAAAAAAACAAAATTTAACCCACAAAAAGATATTCCTGAAGCGCGCATTATATTTTTTATTTTCCATTCTTATCGCAATGTTTCATTCACCCACTGAATGAATGTAGCAGTGGCAGCAACAACGAGAGACGCCAACAGTATTATGAAAAGAAATGAACTTGGCTGAGCAGAGTTGATAACACCCGCACTAATGGGACCGAACAATAAAACAGAACACAATGCAGGCATAAGCATACGAGGACAAAACGACGCGATTCGATATGATACGAACGACAAAACGGACAAGCGACTGGTGTGCTTATCATTAACCATCAATCAGGCGTAGAGCGATAAGCAAAAAGATTTAAATTTTTGTGCACCAAGGGGTGTGGCTGCTAAGGTAGTAGCAATACACAAGCAATAAACTGTAGAGTAAAGTATAAAGAATAAACAGTTTTCCGGCTTTTTCGCATATAAGCAACACACACACACACACACATACATACACACATAAACATGCACATATCTGCAGCATTGGGTCCGTATGTATGAGAATGAGTGCCTATGCTGAAGACAGTGGAAAGTAAATATTATCACAGTTTCTGGTCGTTTTTCATAGACCAAAGTGAAATTGAAACGGGTTCTAAATTTATAAGTTAATGAGAGATTGCTTTAATGTGGCAGGACTTTAAAGCCGTAGCAAGTTTCTGCACGAAAACTTAATCAAATAAATATTATTTATTCTCATAAAGGTCTTAACTGTTGTAGAGGGTTTGATGGGAATATATAATCCAATCATTTTGACAATTGTGCAAGTTTTATCTCACTGTTGCATTCTATCTGTCGAAGTGTTTATCTCGCTGTTTAAGATTTCAAGTGGAATGTATGGTACAGAGGAATAAAGGCTATAAGAAAAATAGTCATGTGAGAGAAGTTAAGGGTAATAGACAACATGAAAGTTTGCCAAATGAATGTCATACATTGTTAAATTGCTTGAAAAGTCATGTCAATTGATGACAATAGCGCTGTTAGTTGAGCATTAACTCTTTTATGGATTTTGAAATATGATTTTACGGACAGTTATGGCTTTGGAACAACTTTTTTAAAGGATTATTTTTAAGACATTTTTTGTACCCAACAAAATCTCACCAAATTAGTAAAAATAATTTTGGGATTTTATTTATCAGTTTGACCGGAAACAACTTCTTATGACGATCAGTCGCTGTTTATTTTAACTTATTAGGTACGAAATCTTACCAAATTAATTAAAATATTTTAGAATTTTATTTAGTATATTTAACAGTATACTTCCAAATGCAAAAGCTGGCGCACTCTCTCGGCTGGGTGTTGATGATATGCTCATTAGCTTCATAAGTCAGTCACTAACTAGCAGGTTTATTAAAACAACTATAAATTCATCAACAGCACACATAAGGGTAACTAGGGGTGCACCCGAAGGTGGCGTTCTCTGCTTTCTCCTCTGGAATATAGTGGTGAAACAAATTACTACAAAAACTGAAAATAGTGAAACTATTGCATTAGTAGCTACCGGTAAGCATGCAAAGAATCTAAGAAATATTTTGCATAATAATTTTAATATTCTGAACAAATGAACACTGAAACGGGGCCTTACCCCAATTATACTGAAATCGTAATTTTCACCAAGAAGCATAAAGTTTCTACTTGACAGAATGTATTATTTTTGACAGAAAACTAATTTGGAAGCAGAACACCTTCGAGCGCGCTAAGAAATCCAACATTGCGCTACTTTAATGTTGAAGAAGCATTGGTAAAAAGTGGGCGTTATAACCACTCATGATTCAATGGATAACAACTGTATATTATTATAAGGAATGAATGTATATCATAAGGAGATAAATAAGGAGATAAAGGAATTAAGAAGATACGGTTAACATAACATCTATACTGTTTGATGGCATCACAGTATGATGGATGACCTTAGACAAATCTTAGTACTGCACGGTATTCAATTGGGTTCACCGTAGGATTGAACTTTACATTATAAGTACTCTGTCTACCACAACATCTATTGCATTGGACTTAATGCTTCACTTAATGCCACTTATTTTTTAGCAAATGGCAGTATAATCTGCTCTCAGAGTCAAAGTTAACTAACTTACTTATTATATCCAGTAGGTGTTACTGTAGTCTGAATAAACTGGAAGTAAAGCTCTCTCTCTCGATGAACTTAGGATCTAAAATACTTATTATAAATCGCTCATATTTTCTATTTTGTTTTAGTACATTTCAATACACCATGAGCTGTACGAGAACATTAATATTGTTCAGCAAATTATCAGCTATTATCAACAACTAAGGCGTTGCTAGCTAAGTCATTTAATGAGAATGATACACATTGTTGGTGCTGGTCCAACAATGAAGGTGCTTGAAACGGTATTTGGAGAATGACGATATATGAGAAAATAATGTGCAATGTGCAACAGGTTATTAAGGCCACTTAGGTGTGTAAATAATTAGTGGATTTTAAGACGCCTATATAGTTATGAGATTATATATATTCTTTTAGGCTCCTACTTTAAGATCAAATGTGAATTAAAGTAAATACAATTGATTATATTTTTTAAACTTAATTATTATGCTATTATAAATCATATTTTTAATTTTATATTAATTTTGTAACTTAACAGTTTTTTAACTATAAAATTGATTGTTAAGTGTTCTAACATTTTTTGAATACTTTAATATACAATTTCTTAAACGCTTAATATTTAAACTTCAAAAAAAATATATGGCATTTTCTATAAATCTGCAAATGTGCAAAACCAACTTCAACTTCATAAGTGAAATGGCAAACTCTCTTCTTCCATTTCAAGTAGGCACCATTTTCCTTATCAGTTAAGTAAAACTTTATGCAGTTGGGCATCATAGTACTTTGCTAGAGCATTTCAAGGAGTGGAGTGCACAAATTGCAAGAGGTTTCATTATTTGCACTTTAAACGAAATTAGAGTTTTCACTAAAAAGATATTTAAAGACGTATTTCTAGACGACGATGCTCTTTTCAAAAAAAAAAAGTGATGCATCTATAGAGAGAGCATACGTTTTAACTCTAAACTATAATTTATACCTTTAAATTATGTTATTAAAATTAAATAAAATCATGTTATGTAAGCACAGCAAAATTAAATAAAAAGTATCTAAGTTACAAAACTATTTTATATATAAAAAATCCGCTTTAAAAGCTAACCTAATACTCTGAAGAACCCAATACTTGCAATTTTTTTATCCACAATTAGAGAAAAATATTGTTGAAATTAATAAAATAAAAATAATATTAATAAGACTTATTGAACTGAGTTATAAATGTTATTTAATTTGCAACAGCTGTGAAGAAGAAAAAATTAGAGACTACTCACACCACATATATTATGTATATAGTCCTAAATATCTCGAAAGTACGAGTCGATTAAATAATCCTTATCAAACTCTTGCCTTTTCATTAAGTAGTGATTAAATGGAAATACCTATACGCACATCTTACTTAAGTTGACGAAATAAAACTCAAAGAAATAAATAAATTAGGTAGGATACTATAATTTATTGAGACAATTTGACTTTAAGTGGATACGCAAAATATCAAATTTAATAACAATCAGAATAATAAACACACAAAATGAACGAATTTAGTGTACACATAAATCATATAAAAATATATGCATTCGAAAAACCGTCTAAAATGGAGAACCAACCTTTATGATGATTTGAACGATCATCGACCGTAGTGGTTGAGGAGCGTTTTTCGATGAAGCAAGTCAACCACGTACTGTAAAAATTTTGTGGTAGATGCTTGAAGACAGTCGGAGAGAGTGGTTGTTATTTATCCTGGAGCGTAGGGCAAGATAACACTAGTTCACTAAGCCAATTGACAGTTGTACCTGAATGGCGGCATAAATACAACTCCACAATATAAATATTGTAGACACTGCATTATATATAGTTCAATTATGTAGTTACCTGCAAATAAAATTAAAATATTGGTTAAACGTTATTTTAAAAGATCTAAAAAACTCTTTCAATAAAATATGTGTTAAAAATTTTTTAAATTAGACAATATATTTGGAACTAAGAATCAATCATTTTAACTAACTCAATATATTGATTATCGGAGGTGTTCATCTACAGTAAAATAAAAAGTATTTGATCTTAAAACTTTTAGAAACAAAAATAGCTTATAATATTCCTCAGAAATCCTCAGAATTGTAAAAATATATTGGGCATTAAACTTAGTCAGCAATTTTAGTAAGACCTTGAGATATTGTGAAACAGATCAGTCCACAGTTTTTGTTACAGCTTGAGACAGAGATCTACAGCAGAGCGCTAGTAAAGAATGCATAGCTGTCAAGTCAAGTAAATTTTAGTCTTCTCATTTAATATCTTATGGATTAATAAGTTTTCATGAAATGATTTTTTTGAGATGTTCTTGCAATTTTATCCGGAGTTTTTTTTTTTAAACTCGAAATAAAAATATTGAAGATTAAATTCAAAGTTCTCATAAAACCTCATAACATATCATTCAAACTTGAAACAGTTGAAAAATATAAATTGATAATATATAATATCGGCCGTAAAAGTTCCATTACAAATATTTAATAGTACGGTTTTCGTAAATACGATACGATATATTAGGGTTTTAAATTTTTAAAATTCTTAAAGATCAAAACCCTATGCCATTTTCTTTTTGAATTTAAGACAATTGTTATTATATATTGGTTTAGCACGTTTCTTAATTATAATATTTTTAACACATTTTTTTTTTGGATCATAAGACCTTCAGATTTGTATATTTAATCAGTGTTAGACTTTCTTATTATATATTCGAATAGGTAAAGTATACTATCACGCATTCTTGGTTTATTATATACTTAGGTTAAGTCATTCTAGATTGATATTATCACAATTCAACGTTTCTTATTTCTAAATATAATATATATATAATATATATAATATATATATATATATAATATATAATATATAATATCTTTAAATAACAATCAATCTGTATTGTCAAATTTAATAGATATTAAAAATATCTCTTTTAAAAATAATCAATTACATAGATTTTTAAATAAATAAATAAAAATAACTATAGCTAATAAATTCAATTACTGTATAGCTGGTTTATGATTTCACTCTAATATAGCAAAGCAAGCGAATTTAATAATAAAGTACGGCTTTGGGTCAGTTGGATAATTAACACTGACTCTGAGGTTCAAATTTGGCAGAGCACGAGTTCAACCCTTGTTGCTTGCACTCTCAAAAATCTATTTACGAAAAATTAAATTTAAGAAATATTTCCAAAAAGACCACTGATAATGTGTATTTACCATTAATCCAATGATCAATCGAAAATTCCATTAATTAAAAATAATAAAATTTTGTTGTTGTAATTCGTCATAATTGACTTAAAAAATCAAATTGGAATAGATTTTTATTATCCAATTCTTGAGATTTAAAAAAGATTTAGAAACAGAACAATATAATGTGTTTGTTAGAATAGAATTTAACAACATTTATACTCTCCTTCTCAACATATATTGTTGCTGGATATCCCATTTTAATTGGGTCCGAGCTCAAAATTTGGAAAAGTATTGAAAATATTAAAGTAAATAGATTTTTATTATCCAGTATTTTAGGTGTAATAGATTTACATCCTCACGAAAGAGGCATTAAAACTCTGTAAAGTAGGTTCTATACCAATTTTTATTGACGCAACAGGGATTAGAGATCTACTATAAACCTAGAAGGAGGCCAGATCCCATAACAATAATAATAATAATTATAGATTTAAAAATAGGTGTGGAAAATATTTATATAATACGGTTGTTAGAATTGAATTTGACAGAGTCCTGTTCTCCCAGTGAAACGAAACACTATGACCAAACGATAATTATATAGGCGTTAAACTATTATTATTATTATTATTGTTAATGGATGTGGTACTGCGACTGTCGGGTCTATTGTGCCCCCTTCTGCGTTTTGAGTAGATATTTAAGCCCTATAGACCTACTTTACAGAGTTTTATTACCTCTTTCGTAAGCATATACATTCCCAGGAGTCTATTCCGTTTGTGTATTAACGCGGGGCATTCTAACAGCACATGTGTGACCGACTCCTCATTCTCTCCGCAGAGTACACAGTTTGTATCCGTATGTATACCAAGTCTCGTGAGATGGTATTTTAGTTGTCTAAAAATTTTATTTAAGTTAATGCAGTTAAGATTGAATTTTAGAATACTTTTAAGTAGTCAGGTTTTCTTTTTGAACCGACTTAAGAAGTTCTAAAATAAATTTTAACTAAGATATGTTATCTAAAGTAGCTGAAGATATTAATAAAGTGATAAAGTCCACAATGGTTGAAAGCTGTAGTATCGTTTCCCGCGTTTAGAAAAGACAGCACAAACATTAGTACATTATATTTTTAATAGAACAATTTAAAACTAGTAAAGCTACTTAAACCCCTATCATTTCAATATACATCGTTGAAAATTGCAACAAGGGCAGGGGTACAGTGTTTTATCAGTCGATAAGAGGGTGCAAAATTTCACTTGTCACTGTATTTTGCCTGTTCTCCTACACAAAAATCATTTTAATGTCTTGTGTTTTAAGTGCTGCTACTACCGGTGCTATGCATTTTCAAAGTAATAAGTGTCATAAGAGCAGTCAAAGTCATACTCATAAGCACAGCCACAACTCAGGCACGGGTGCGGGTACGGGTACGGGTACGAGTACGGGCAAAGGCACAGGCACAGGCAGAAGCGCATCCACAGTCACCCTAAATTTTGTTTTGTACTCCTTCTTTTTATTGTAGTTGCAACATATCACACTGTGCTTATCTAGGAAAGAACCTTTCCATTCATTTGCAGCGATATGGCAAGTAAGATAAACAAAAAGAGTTTTAACGTTTTTTGCATGAGTGTCGGTGTTGCCGTTGGTAATAGTGTTAGTGTTGGTGTTGGTGTTGATGTTGGTGTTGGTATTGGTACTGTTTTGGCGTTGGCGTTGGCATTGGTTTTGGTATTGGTATTGGTGCTGGTGTTGTTGTTGTTGTTGGTGTTGGCTTGATGCTAGTGTTAGTGTTAGTGTTGTTGCCGGTAAACGTGTTGGTTCGGTGTGAATGCATTGTATTTGTGTGCTCTGACATTTATATTGAATAAATATGTAGTTTGTTTATATAACTGATTGCCTGCACATAAATTTGTAAGAACTTACATAGATAAGCTTGTGCATTATTGTAAGGATAACTGTTGTTTCAGATAACGGCTGTAATGAATATCTGTTTCACCGTCGGTAACTTGCACTGATAAAAAGTATCGTTGGCATTAAATTTTTTTTAGAAAATGTGCAGACTAGCACAACAGCTAACAATAATAAAAATATAACTACATTAACAAAAGAATTGAAATTAAGTGAAATAAATTTTAAAACAAAAATAATATAGTATTTAAAATTTTTACTTAAACACAAGTCCCTTCAATAATCATCTATCGAATTGAAAAAATGTCATCACAAACAGGAAATACACATTTTAGACATGTGATCACAACATTTATACACAAGGAAATGTAACTCAAAATTCCAAAACTTTCAGGAAAATAACAGCTCTATATTTATAATATATTTATATGACTATGCAAAAAAATCTAAAAAAAAATTTAAAGAAATAATGTCATACGTTTTTGGATAAAAAATAAACAGAGTGACCCAATTGAACTATAATTAATTTAAAACTATTACATATGACATCGATAAATATACTTTCACAAATACTTTTCTTTGCAGCCATTATCAACTTAACGGAATAATTATACAATTTCCTTTCACATAAGCCTAGCCTATTTGAATTAAGCGCAGAATTTCATTTTTTTGAGTCCTTCAAGTCCTTTTGCGGCTCTATTAATAATAAGCACAAGCCTAACAGCAAATATATTTTCAATTCCCTAACTTAAGTTAAAGCTAAATATACTGATCGTGAAAAGTAACTACTAGCGATCACGTGGCGGAATCTCACTCAGCTGCGTGATCATTTTTCACACTCATTTGATTAGAACCTTTCCCCCATATTTGATATAAACACAGATCTCCGTAACACCCTACACTGTACTATAGTACTACTTCTTCTTTGACACTGCAGTGCCAGTGGTTCAGTTTTGTGTCAATATATTTTAGAAATATATTAATAACTCCTTTATTTGTTATAACGTTATTCTTCAAAATTTATTTTATTGAAGAAGCAGAGTTAACAAAATTATTTAATAAAACAATAAAATTTAAAAAGATTATAAATAAAAACGAGTTTTCAACTTTTAACGTTCAATAATCAAGTTTTCAAAAAATTCACAGGAGTGTACAAATATATAAAGGGGTACCGAACTGTAAAAAGACTAACGAATATAAACCACTATATTGTCGGTCGGTTTTATTTATCGCTCCGACGAGCTGTTTCGGTTATCTTTTTTTGTATGAGTTTTAAGCATATTGTGTTGCACTGAATTACATTTTTGTAGTATAATACTTATTTAATACTTGTTTAAATTCCAATTATTATATAAAACTATTTTTCTTTATCTTTACGATAAAAATAAAGTGAAACTTACACTTCACATATAAACTAATGCAAATAATTTCTTTGGCACATTACATTTATCACATATAATATATGAATTCAAAAAGTCATGGAATACCATAGAGTTCATGACAGTCATTATCACCAACCATGTTGCACATTCTACACAAACAATTAATATGATTACCATAGCTTGCGCTACTGTCTGCATTATACAATTTTTTCAAATTTCAAATTTTTTTTGAATTTGTTATCTATTATATTTAGCATGCTAACATAGTGATTACTTAAATAAATATTTAATAATTATTTAATTTTTACAAGACAGTTAGTAAAAAGTGTTCGCTTGAGTGCGTAAACTAATCAGTTAAAAATTTTTAGTCCACATTTAAGAACTTTATTCACTTACTAACGTTGGAAAAACATATAAAAAAATGTTTACCTAATTCAGAGTTCACAAAAGCAACTATTAAAAATGCGCTTATTAAATATACGAAACAGTCCTATGTTACTCTTTCCTACTATATAAAAACTATTTGGTTGATTCACTGAAAGTAGAACCGAAACGTAAGGTAATAACATCAGTACAATGAACGGCAGCTCTCAGAGTTGCTTCAGCATAACGTTACGTAATTAAAGTCACGGTGCTGGTCATCTGTGGTAGATTACATATAGATCAAACAGCCAAAGAAAGGAACACAAGATGGCAAATAAAGCAGCAATAAATCACAATGTTAAATGATCTAATAATAGAACAATAGATCCAACAATTGTGACAACAAAGATAGAATGAAGAAACAGAAAAAAAATGAACAGCGAGATTGATTCCAGATGTAGCGAATGGTTCGATAGAAAAACTGGCGAAGTAAACTATTATCTAACAAAATTCTTTTCTGGACATGGATATTGTAAAAAACACATTTTTTACATCGGCAAAGCAAATGATACGAAATGCATATACGGAGAAGACAACGCTGAATATATCATCTTCAAATACAACAGATGGAACACCGAAAGAACATCACTTAAAATAATAGTCGGTGAAATAAACGTCGAATATATAGTCACGAAGATAATGCTATCTGAAGAAAACTGGACAGTCATAGACCAATTCGTTACGATCATACTCAAACTGATAAAATAAGATCTTGAAAATTACTACTTTAACAAAGAGATAAATAAACTTAAGCGAGGGTTGAACACAGGCTAACGAAGAAAATGCATAATTAACACAAAGACCTTACCTTGAAGTATTCCCGATAAAGTTCCAGGGTTGAAACGTTCTAGCACACGATGAGTATTGGTTTTATGTAAACCAAGCATATCACGGTATAGTGACGATGCGCTACGCTTTTTAAACGTCCTCTCCGCACAAAAACAAAGAAAAAACAATTGAGATATATATATACCTATATATTGTCATAACTATATAAGTTGAGTAAAATGCTTTAGCTAATACTTATTTGACAAAGTAGGTATACTTATGAAGTACAATATTAAATTTGTAATCATATATATCATTGAAATTTGAATTTAAATGATAACTTTAAGTTTACATTAATTTTTTTTACTGGACATTATAAATATTCTTACCATATCTTGTAATTGTATATTTTTTATCGAAGAGGTTTTATTCCACAAACAAAATTTATACATTAATTTGAATATATTTTCATAAGATTATACATTATGTTCAAATTGCTCGTACATTTCACAAGGACCTTTGTAACTGGGTATGATGCGTTATCTTTAATATCAGTATCTGTTAAAATTTTCTTACTTGCAGTAATGCTTGCAACACAAAGCTGTACCTGTTTGCTGGTGGTTTCAACAAGTGCCGTGGCTGTAGGGATGAGGAACGTTACTTTGCCGAGAAGGATAAGCAACAATTAGATAATATACGTATTCATGGCTTACCTTCAATGGACAAAAAGTATGATTGCCCTACAGAAGAACTCGAGGAAGCTGTTAGTAAATCAATTCCAGGTCAATGGTTGCGCGGATCTTGTCACAACAAACATAAGAATTGCGCCGAAGAAGCATACTTTTTATCAGAGGTGATTATGGAGAAAAACAAAATAAATTATATTTATTTGTTTTATATTTTATTCGCAGAACCAACATTGTCTGGATAAGTTTAAAGCAAACAGGACTCAGGATAAAAGCGTAGACAATAGTTCTATTGAGGAAGACGTTCCTTTAACAACTTAGCTCCTAATAAGCATTACCAGTTACTCAATCATAATTTGATTGTATTAAAGGTCCAAATTATGAAATTAACGAGGTCTCCAACATGTCAAAAAATGATATATATTTTTATATATATTTTGAAAATTTTTTTTAATATCAAAGTTGAAATAAAATTAAGGTCTCAACATGTGATAAGATATACATTTATATATATATTTTGAGAATTTATTTTAATATCTTGTAGTTGAAATAAATTCACAATTCTACAAAAAAACAACTTTCAATATCTTATTAAGGGTGTAAGAGGTTAGTATGCTTCACTTATAGCATCTACGAATAACCTATATCATTCTAGTGGCACAAACAGTATCTACTAATAGAGGTTCTTTAATCGTCTCAATTAAGACAAAAAATCTGGTAATTTTATAGTCAACATTTTAAGAACATTGTATATGTAGAGGTCCTGCCGCAACGCTACGGCTCGAATTACAATATTTACTGATTACAATATTTACAGTACTGCACTTCTCTCTATATGTGCAGTTGTAAATAATGCTTAGCAATTTTAAATGTTTTGAAAAGGTCTGTTAGAACATGAATAAGTGTCAGGCTGCCAAAGATTTAAAAAAGTCTGGACTAGCGTATTTGAGTATCCATCAATATAATAAAAATATCTTTCAATATACTGGCAAATTTTTTACTGCATGATATATTTAGTATTTAGTATATAAAACCTTTGTATTGGAGAAATCAATAAAAAATAATTTCTTGGTTGAATAAACTTAAACGTATGGGATGAAAGTGGGTGGCGAATACTTCAAGTATGAAGTAAAATACTTGGTATTGGAAAAAAATTAACACAAAAAATATATTTAACCATAAAAGTATCGATATTTTTTATATCGAACCTTTCATGTTATTTAAATTGATTCCTATTTCAATAAGATTAAACTATGATTTTTATGGTATCCTGAAATATATTACCTATATTGGGTGCTCGGAAAGTAATTTCATTTTTTTACAGTTTACATTTTACAGTGTACTTCTACTAAACATATATGTTTTGGCAGGTGACATAATTAGACTTCTTCTTCTTGACTTCTTGATTCTTCTTCTTAAGTTAGTGCTATAACGCACTTTTATTCTATAATGGCTGGGGGACTTATCTCTACCCCACACTAGGCTTTAACTAGGCTAAGAAATCATATCATTTATTTGTCTTCTTTTTTAATTGTTTATTCAAAAATTGAATGTTAATTAATCATATAAACTACAATATGTTAGAAATAATGTTTTTGGAGTTCTCTCTGTATCTTGCAATATGTACCAACTCTGCAATATTTCTTAACCCAATCCAGTATCGGATGTTCCTCAACCAAGACATGTGTTTTTTCTTCAATTCACTAGACTACATAATAAAAAATTTTTTTTTGGTCTAATAATAGTTTTAGAAATTTTTGTTAATCTATATATTTGCATTATCAAAACCGTAAAGATAGTGTAGAAGAAAATTACAAATTATTTATAATAAGTATAAAATAATTTGTCCCTACCTCTGTATACACAGAGCACCAGTCCTAAAACTGATTCATAAGATTTAATTCTGACAATATTGAAATTGAAAATGCATCATATTCTGGAGCTCCATTTTAAAATTATTAAGACCAAATTAATGCATCGATTGATGGAAATCACCGAATTTCACCACCATAAATATATCTGCAGAGGAAAAGAAATCATAAACTTAAAAAGCCACTGACGTCATTTGTTTCAACTTATATCAAACAAGACCACAATCCATTTTGAAGTATACTATATATTTTTAATTAGACAAATTGGACATTGCATTTAAACAGAAAAGATCACGATTGATCTATAGAAAAACTATAGCCTTTTGCAAGAATATTCCGAGACTTCTAATAAGTTTGGATAAAATGTGGAAGGAATGTATTACTCAATATTCTCCAGAACTGGCATCTTGATAATATTTGTTTGTTCCGTATTTACTGAATTAGTTAGATGGCAAAAGCTTTATGACAAATGAAGTTGTCAAAATGACTTGCGTCTGTTTTTTGCAAGCAAAAACTATAAGTTTTAACACTATTGTATGTTAGCATGCTAGTGCTAGTGAGATTTGAACAAGTATTGGACCTATAGAAAATATATATGTGTTTTAATTAAAAAGGTACAATTGCGATCCTTTAAGTCAAATGAAAATGTATAGATGACTTGAATCAGTTTTTTTGAAAACAAAACTTTAGAGTTTCAGCAGAACAGTGAAATCTGCTAGTACTAGTGAGATCTGAATAAGTATTGGACCTATAGAAACTATATATGTATTTTAATTAAAAACGAACCATTGAGAAGCCAAGCACTTCTCTTTTGGACGAAGTGAAAAGTGTTTCATATTCATCATCATTAATGGCGCAACGATCCTAGTTGAATCTTGGCCTCCCTTTCATATTAATGTATGAAAAATTACATGATTTCTGTTCAAACCCACATTATTAAAGGTTTTGTCTATAGCGTATGTTTTCCCAAAATCGTACTATAAAACAAGCTATTTATTCATTGTAAAAATGAAGTATCATATATATAATATTATGCTGAAGCTTTTAATGAACTTCATATATAACAATCAATACTTTTATAATATAAGTTTTGGAAGTTTAAGATCAAGTTTAAGTATTCTTAGCTAAAGAAGAGAATTAAATAAGTTAGAAATATGCATTCCTTTAATTAAAATTTAAAAATCTTGTTTTCATTGCATTATAAATTTCAAAATTATTTTTATTATTTGAATATAGATTTAATTTTAGTTCTTAATCCAATTTTTTTTTATTTTCATTAGTTTGTCGGTCAAAATTTATTCTGCACAAAAGGTACATACATAGAAGTACCTCCGCTCGCTAACGTGGTATCAAATTAGAGCAATTATGGACAGCTCAAATGAATTGATAGAATCTTTACTAGGTCAAACCCAGACCGGTGATGTTTTCAATTGGCGAACTCTTTCGATTAGGGCCAATCTCAACACAAAATCAGACTTACTAATTTGTCTTGTGAGTTCTCTTCTTTAAAAAAAAAACGAATATTTTAATGGACTGAAATATTAAATTAATTATATTTTACAGCTTCATTTTGTGCTAATTAGTAAAGATTTCCGATGTATAGGAGTTGGCGAAGAAGTAACGTCATAACATCATCAATGTTACAAAATCTTATAAATATTTCATATATATTTTTGTTTCTCTTAATTAGAAAACATTTGCAAGTGATGAGGTTGGCTCTATATGGTTACCCACTGATTGGAATTCTAGTTCAGCAAAGTATGCAATACGATACCTTTATAGGAATCAATTAAATTTACTGATTGCACATGTAAATGCAAATGGAATGGTAATTAATTTGCTTAATGTGAACAATAGAGAAGTATCGAATATATTACTAAATCATGAAACAACAGTTGACGACATTAGAAAAGATAATATTACGGAAGCGGTTCCGAGTGTTGTTACGATAGTTAAACGCTACTGCGAGGAAATTGTAGAGCCGGTAAGTTGAAAGATTTAGTATATTATATTCTTATATAAACGTTTTTTATTACAGGTCACTAAAGACAGTAGGCCTGCTCGTGTAAGTCAGAGCCCTGCAAATGAAAATACCGATCCAAATAATTCACAGGCAAATAATAGTTCAAACCCGCAAAGAAATTCTACCTCTAATCAGGAATCGGGAACACTAAGACGAGATTCCAGAAGTCAATTTGATTTTTATAAATAATATCACACCACGACCAAGAATACTTCGACCATTTCATATGTGGACAAATATCCAAATCAACTTTTATTTACCAACATAAATATATATTATATATTTATATATAATATATTATTATACCGTCAATATTTTACTGGCGGTAGTCAAAACTAACTAATTCGAAAACACTTTATTGAAAAATGGATTGATACCACTCGACGGCTTGATGGAATAAATAATACTTTTGTGCAGATAAATTTTAGTTTTTTAATTTAATGATTCCTCCATTAGGTACAGGCAAACCAATCTGACAGTTCTAGGTCAGCTCCCTAATATTACAGAAAGACAGCTTAGTCAGGTGAGGTCGATGAGAAAAAGGGCCCCGAATATTTTTGTACTTCTCCTAGCTAAAGAAGGGCACTGACATATGAGATGGAGCACATGTTATTCTCATTCTCAGAGCCATATCCTCGACAAAAATAATTAGAGGGTAGATCCAGTCTCATAGCATGCCTTCCTATTTCGGCAGTGGCCCGTCAGCACAGATACCGTGTTGCTGAGCAGGTTCCGCCTTAGTTGAAGTAGCTGACTAGTGCGTTTCTTGTCTAAATTAGACGAAATCAATCTAGATATCTGACAATGGGGTTCAGCTGGCCAGTATTGGCTGACTATGCTCAGGAATTTTTTTTTATTTTTAGAATATAACCTATATGGACATTTTATTATTCAGATAAAAAACTGAGCGTGGAATTATGTTTACCATTTGTAATTATTTTAAATGTTGCTTTTATCTCTACTAACTTTTGTTCCCTAAAAGGTCGATTGCTTTTTATTTAATTTATTATTAAATATAATATATAATTCTGAAAAGATTTATAAGGACAATAATGAAAACGCTCCCTCAACAAAAAAGTACTGTGCAAATTTTAGTCAGACTTTTAAATAAATTTTTAAAAACAAACAAATTCGTACCAATAATTTTTTTAGAATTTTAGTGATTCGAAAAATTAAAGATAGGCCTATACTACTACTCAAAACCGAGGCTGCAAAGAGGAAAATGTGTCCCATTTTTATATCTTTTTACAAATTTTTATTTGACATATTGACGTTCAGCTGCATTCTGAACGTCATGCTGAACGTCATATATCTGTTTGCATACGTAATGCTACAGATGTCTTGCCAAAAATTTATTTACTACAATACTTAAAAATCTGATCATCCAACAATGTCTCTACTAAAAGAGTGTATTTCCACTCCAGCCTTACAATTTAAACTAATTAGACACATTTGACTATAATTGTCAAAAAAAAATGCAGTAACTGCTTACAAATTTTAATAAATGAGGTCGAATTAGCATTATCAATAACCGTAATATATCAAGGTTAAATTAGAAATTCCTTTTCAGCAATGGCGCGGTAGATGTTATAGGTCTCACACATAATTACAATTCTCATATTGTTTGAATTATATTTTCTACATAAGAAATATGTACTTAAAATTTAGTGTAAATTTTAATATACTTATAACATTGAAGTATGGCGGTCTCATTTACCATGGCTTAAGAATTCTTATGCTTAGAAATTGTGATGTTTGGATAATATATATATGAACACTGATTCAACACAGAATAAAACTTTTATCTGTTTTTATCCTGTAATATAATTATAATTCTCATATTGTTTGAATATCATATTTTATATAAGAAAATTTATATTTACGTATAGTGTACATTTTAATATAGCTGAATTATTCTAGCCTAAAATCATTGTTGCATATCTTTAAAGTTGTTGGGTCTAAAGTGCCTGATATATTTGGTTAAGAAGAATATTTTAAAATACATTAAAGACTCGAATAGATGTATGCAAATAAAATAGGGCAAAATTTTGAAAAAGAATTGTAGGAATAATTATAATTGTAATACATTTCCTAATTTTTTTTATTAGTGCCTTACTATAAGTAGATGTAAAATAATTCTTTTTAAGAAATGTGATTCATTAATTTATTTTCATCACCTACGTGTGTAAATCATATTCACTGAGATTAAAGGAATGGACCTATTGTGTGACTGTCATCTATATTAAAATACTGCTCTAAGCGCATAAGTGCATCAATTTATTCTATAGCTTCCCTCACATAGGAAGTTAAATACCTTTGTGGTTCAGTGAAGAGGCTTGATAAACAAATGGTTATCAATTTTTTTTCTTGATACAAAATTAAAGATATGAATAGTGTGAAAACGGTTTCAACCCACTGGCACCATAAGCCATAGAATATGACCTGATTCGATTTTGTGAAGCGAGAAATCTTTAAAAGTATCATTACATAATTGTCATTATGGTTATCTGATTTCGTGACCAGGACCATGCGATTTGTCACCATCTGACTTTTTTTTTTGTGAGATTACCCAAAGAGTTACGTTTAAATGGGCAATACTTAAATTTTTAACGTTTTAAAATTGAACATCTGTTTTAAGTTATAATTAAAACGAATTTTAATTTAACATATATTAGGGATCCTGTAGTGGAAGATATCATATCAAAGACATTTTAAGCAGCAAATGATATGTGGATATAAAAATATAACTGAAATTTCAATAACAAGTGTGTTTTATTAACGTTCTATTTTGGAATTAGAAAACGTAGAACTCTGCATATTCAAATGAAAACTGAACCATTCTATTTTTTGAGACACATGTAAGATTATATATTTTTAGATTGGTCCTTTTTTATTAGAATGGAAGTTTTGGTTTTTCATTGAATGTTGTTTATGCACTGATCACTTTGGAAGTTAAATTTTCAAAAGCTAGTGCATATCATTATATGACTCAAATTCTAGAAGAAGAGTTATGCTGAACCCGACAAAAAATAAAGAAATAAACGACCTACAAATAAACAACATACAAACTGCAAGTAGTAAGATTAATAGAAGGCAAATAGAGAGATAGAAGATATTAACCCTTAGCACTTTACTTCGAAAAGATAGCTCGATCTCAAATTACTCCATTACACTCTACAAACGCGGATATCGTAACCCATTTCACAGAGTAGTAACAAACCCCTAACCCCACTTACATAACGCTCTGTAGATAGATGCCCATAACCCAATACACTTAACGCTTGTGCGTCCTTACCTACCTTAGATAAATTTGTAATTACAAATACTAAGCTCCTTTTACATTTTCCCCCCTGTTTACTGGATATAAAACGTAATTTTGACGAAAATTGTAAGTAAGAAATTTAAGTTTTCTAAATGAAGTCTTGTTCATTACTTAGGTACTTTTGGAGTATAAGAAGAAGCCAAATTATATCTGGGCAAAGCATCTTTAAAATTTTTAAAACAATTACAATTGCTGACTTCTCAATAAAATAGCTGCATGTACTGAAAACATCAGCTTTTGCTAAAGTTGACAGAAATTGGGAAATTTTAACTCTCAAACACTGTAGTTCCAAAACTTTACAGAACAAAGTTTCAACTTTGAGTTGCATTCACAAAAATGGAATGCAACTTTGGGTTGCACTCACAATTGTAACTTACACGGTGAATATTTTTCATAAACTGTTATAGGAAACAATGATTCATGACAACATAAAACACAAATTGTATAATAATAATGACTTGGTTCCATTGAGACGATAACGAACCGATTCTGGTAAAACAAAACCCAAACGAGTCCTTAGATCCATAATTTTTTATTATATATCTGAAAATAAAAATGAAAAGGACTAAATTGTTTTGAATAAATAAAAAACTGCTGTACCAATTAAGTTGGGTTAACTCTGAATTTAAACCATCAAAATTCAAAATCTCAGCGATTTCCCTAATAAATATTTGCAAAAAAAATTAAAGTTTCCAGTTCTTAAATATTTATAAAGTTTAAAAGGGATATACCTCTTTGAATCAGAAACAATTTAAGTTATAAAGAATATGATATAGAAGAATGCTCATATATGATCATAACCTATGATATGGTTAATATAGGACCACATATAGTTAGTGATGGAGTTAATCTGCGAGCCCGAAAAGTAATTTGTATATGAATGTAATATTGTATTTAAAAAAAAAATTTAATTTTAAAAAGTTGTGAATTATTTTAAAATAATAACGATTTACTTATATCATCATCATCATTATGAAATATAGTACAAACCACTTTCTTAATCGCTTGTCTTTATATTATTGTTAATAGTGCAAGAACATAATAGTGCACCCCACTAGTGGCGAATGTGGGAATTATTCAAATATATAAATTGTTTCTCTCCAAGTAAAAAAATACTTTAATAGTATGGATCTAATGTCTGAGATACATGTGCCAATAAAATGTCTATATAATACTATAAATTGTGGCAGATGTAAACTGTATCCAGCAATATAAACAAAGTAATGGAGATATTTATTACAATAGTTAAAGTTCATTTAGTATTCCCTCACTTAAAAGTATTTATTGATATATTACATATATGTATTCTTTAAAGATAACTAAACTTACAAAAATTTTTGGATTGTAATTGCATTGTCAAATGATTGTTAAAAACGCAAAAATTTCATTTTGTAGAATCTTGTGGAAATGCTTGTAAGTCTATATCATATTAAGATATATTTTGCCATATGCGATATCGATCGTTTAAGTATTAAATATCATTGTCTATACGTGTTTGTATAGAGATAGAACATATACCTATGTATGACATCTTACTTACTTACTTGGTTGGCCATTAAAGAAATTAGTCCTCCGTGGCTGCGCTGAGTAGCCTCCGCCAGCTAGTCCGATTAGTTGATGGCTGTTGCCAGTTGATAGTACCGAGTGCCTCCAAATCGTTGATCACCTGGTCCTTCCATCGAAGATGCGGGCTTTCTACACCGCGGTTTCCATGTGCGTGTATCAAATCAAACACCTTTTTAGTCAGAGCACTTTCTTCCATTCGCACAACATGATCAAACCAGCGAAGCCGATGAATATTTATGCGCTTAACTATATCAATGTCGTGATATAGCTCATACAGCTCATCGTTTCATCTAATTCGATACTCATCGATACATCTCCTTTACAAATATTAATTGGATTTACATATACGCTAAAAAAATACCGTTATAATTAGTTTGTGAGTTTGAGTTTTGTTCAGTTTTACTGTCGTCGTAATCGATATATGGTGGATTGTGTTGGTTAAAGAAGACTTTTTACATTTTATTTAGTTTCATTGTGTCAGAAGATCTTTCTTTAAACGTATCAATATTACCATATAGGGTTTGCTTTTAATTGTTCCTTGTTTCTCAAGGTAATCGACGAATAATACACCAAACGAATGCTAAAATACAGGCTTCAAAATCTGATTAGATGATAATTGCATTTTATGTCTATTTGAATAGATCTAATCTAGATTTGGTGCCAACATGAATTTAGACTCAAATTGATTCATGTTTTGTCAAATTTTTTTTTGTTATTTTAAAATAGTGCTAAATACTTTCCGTAATCATGCTGATTTTAATCCACTATATAGATGCACTGTTTTTATCTCGAACATAACTTTCCCAGCTTGAAACATTTATACAAAATACGTGTATTATATTTCGTTTTAATATCTTCAACTTTACTTCATTCCAAATGATTTCTTTCACTTCTTTGACGTTTTCCAGAACGTAGAGTTCGTGCATCCAGAGCGTTATTGTTACCTATATACTCATATTTAAACTAAAGAAACTATTTACATGTAGCTGATCTCGATGGAGTATATTCACTATAACACTTTTCAAGTCGCTACCACATATATGTAGATTTCTTAATAAGATTCTTACTAGATTTATATGTAGTATTACTAAAAAATAATAATTTATTAACATACGAAATTCAAATTAATTTTTATTATTAATTTTAGTTATTTAATATACTGCAACTTGTTAGGTTGTTAGCTTATAATGATATTTTAATAACCGTTTAATGGTTACTATTATTTAAGATTCAAAATTATTGAAAGGAAGCAGTGTATTTTATTTTATGGATTATTTTGAAATCCAAGCAGTGTATTGGTTAAAGAAAAGGTATATCCCCTTCACAATATGAACTAAAGATAATAAAATCTATAAAATTTTAATATATTTAGTTTTATATAGTATATTAGTACTAGTATTTAATAGAAATTTTGATAATGAAACTTATGACATATTGGAGGACTTATCAACTTACAAAAAATAATTATGAAAAAGATATGATAGAATAGTTAGTTTTAAGCAAGGATCTCTAGAAAGTGTAAGTGCAATATAAATATTACTTAAAAACATGTTTATGTATACATGAATGTGTACAAAAATAACTCTATCGCTAACTCTTTTTATAGTAAATGTATTTTATTATAAATGTTGACAATATATATTGTCTAGTATACTTTCCCCCCTTTTTCTCCCTCTTTCTTTCTTCGCACAATTGCAAAAGAACTTTGATTAAACGTACTTTTTCTTATATTCCTTTCCTCCATTTTTACAAACAGAATCCTTCTTATCAAGGAGGCATATTTTCTAGTATATCCACCTTTGGCAAAATTCTCTAGGTAATATATTAATTAATTTTAATTATTACAATTACAATGAAATAATTATTATTCAATTATTATTATTAATTATAATAAATTTAGTTACTGATCTGTAAGAAAACTGCAACAAAAAATATTTTCTAATACATCTTCCCCATGCTGTAATCCAACTTGCAATCCAACACTACTAGAAACGCAGCATCGGAAAATATTGAAAATACGTATGGTTCTTAAGCTTCATTTTATTCCATAAAAAATGGAATTATCATAAGTTTACATTGGAATCAAGAAATTTTATAAATAATATTAGGAATCTAGTTTTTTAGTTTTAGAAGTTCAGAAAAAATCTTTATTGTTTTTGGAATGATGTTTTGTCATTGATGGGATTATTAGAGGTATTTAGACTATTCAATTGACTGAAGAATTTGCAATTTTTTAAATATTATTAAAAAAATATTTTATGTATATATCAAAAGTTATGAGACTTTATGTTTTAAAAATATCAGATCACATTTTATATTTCAATGGAACATACTCCCAAATTAATGAACCTGTTTACGCATCATTTAAATCTTTTGAATGATCGATATGCAATCCATTTTAAATGTGTAAAATTTTTTAATCTGTAATGTTTTGAATTTCATATTTACTAATCTAAGTGATGAATTTATTTATTGTACTAAAGAAAATAGTGTAAAATTAAATACATACATATACATACCATACACCATACATAAAAAGGGTTTAATTGAAATTTCTGTACGCCGGTACAATAACCAAAAGCGGGTCAAACACCCTGAAAATGAGTTTGTCAACGCAAACGATCGATCACTTGTACCAGTAATTGTGTAAACACGGAACTTTAAAGAGTGACTTCGGAGGATTACAATGCGACTACCGCAAGAGAAGATAAAGACTAATAACATTTTTGACAAACACTAGATGCTGTCTCTTATTGGGTTCGCTAATAGTTCATACGATACCGAAACGAGACTGGTTAAGTGGAATACCAGAAAAAACAAGATAAGCAACTTTGTAATGCTAAAAATATAAATAAAAAAGCAGATATGGGCGGCGCCATTAGCGTTGCCTTTTACCAATCAGAAAAGTGATTCGTTAAGTTTGAATTTTTACATATATAAGCATATGAATATATATATGTAGATGTGTACATATCGCTATACATTATGTTCAGTTGCTGGTGTTCCAGTATGAATTGTTGCATGGCCAGGTTCGTTGCATGCAAGCACATCGATTCGTGATATTACACGATCTTAGAGTTATTTGCAAGATAGTTTCCATGCTACATATAGATACATTTGTTTATTAAGAACTAGTATTTAATATGTGCTTTGAATAAACTTGATTATGCCAAATTTGTTAATATCAAATGACGTACTTGAGTATTTTAGTTTTTCTTTTCTTATTCAGTGTTCATTAAAAGAAAAAAAACCACCTCCTCTCGTCATTAATTAACATTTTAATTTGAGTCATTAACAAATTTTGGGTATTACCATATAATATATAGTGAAATTTCTCAAAACGGATAGTTCTTTTAACCAGATAGCTTCAATAGCCGAACAAATTTCGTGAACATAGTTTTTTCATTAACTTTTTCATAAAAATATGATTCCGGGCGGATACTATATTTTAAATCCTTTTAATCAAAAAATCTCTTATGAACGAAAAAATTAAAAAAAAACCGAATAAGTTTTTTAAAAACGTACAGTTTTCCATAATACAAATTTTATTTGTATTTGTGTAAAAAATGCTTGATTTTAGTCACCAATAATTAATTAAATATAATTTATAATTAATAAATGACTTTGACCAAAATAGCCTAAAAAGAAAAATCAAGAATTCTCTTAGGAATATTAGGAATTCGCTTAGGAATATTAGGACTTCCCCTGATGAATTTGCCGAAATATGTATAAATAAATATATACAAAAAATAACGATCGAAATAAAAGCTAAAACTCCTTAAAAAACAAAATCCACTCCAAAAAGAGGGCTTTTATTTCACGCATTACCTGACTAAACTCTTGCTCTTACATCCAAAAAATGCATCGTCAGTAAATTTTCGAAGGAAAGATTGAAGATACAGAGCTACTTTTAGTTATAAGTAAAACACGATTGATTATAAGTTTTTTGTAAACACGATTGAAGATACAGAGCTACTTTTAGTTATAAGTAAAACAACTCTAGAGCTGCTCGATATCCTCGATCAATATCACGGAAAAACCAGTGGATTGGAAATCGAATAAAAAGTCATGAATGACTCAAGAAGTAATAAATGAATGGATGTCGCAGTTCAATAAGAAAATGAGAGTTCCGAATCGAAAAATTCTTTTGTTTTTGGATAATAAATGATTCCATCCAAGAGAATTACACTTATATAATTATAATTTTTTCACTTCCAAACACAACGACAGCAAGCCAAGAGGCAATCCCAAATATTTATATTTTTTATGGGACCTTACTTCTAAAAAACTTGCTATGTAAAATTGATACTATGAGGTCACCTCAGAGTTATTGAAATCTAATTATGAGTTTGAAGCTGTTTATTTTCTCAAAGTAACTTGACATAAAGTAGAATAAACAACAATCCAAAATTACTTCCTTAAAACAGGATTTTCAAAAATTTATGAAAGTCTTACCAATTTGATCCCGAAGATCAATCCCACAATCTATACTAAATTTCAGGAAGGACTTGATTTGGCAAATGATTTCGACGGTTATCTCTAAATAGACAAAAATATCAGCACTGAAAACAAATATTTTTAAATTCAATTTGAAAATCAAAGCGATATTAAGAACATTACTTCAGAAGAATTTAATGAAGAAATATATAAGCCCATAATATTGTACTATAATATGTTAAAATTTCAACTTCATTCAAAATGTCATTTGAGTGCTCCCTCCCATATGCGGACATCTCCCATAACCGGACAAAAATGCTGTGACGGTGAGTGTCTAGTTATGAGAAATTTCACTGTACTTGGGTCGTTCTATTCTAATGAGTAAAAAGCAAGAGCTTAACATGATTTTTGAAATCAGATCGAAGTTGATTATATATTAGGTGCTTTCGGTGTGGCAAAAAACAGCAAGTTGCTCGCCTATAATTGCTTAAATGTACGCAAAACAACAACACTACTTTCTCTATCTAAGCAAGTAGTTGGAATGTGGCTAAAAAGTGTTACCAACTGTGAGCCTTCGTTGGAAATTTCAACGAATATTCCAATCATATGTCAAAATTTTATAAACAAAAGTTTGAAATGCTCATATGATTTTAAGGAATGACTAAAATTTCGCAACATATTTCCAGTAAACATTCACAATAGACTGATTTTTGAATTTGGCTGCACTGAAACTTAAGACTAAAAACTTTTTGCGAGTAAAACCTAACTCTGAAGATTTTAAGAGCGTTTATATTGCTTCACATGTTTTCATTCGTAAATTGCAAGTATTTCTTTCATACTCTAAAAGAAAAAATTAGGGTTAATAATCTTTATTTCGTATGTAATATTATCAATTATTTATTTATATAAGGAGTACTCATCTAAACTGATAAATACGTTATATATCTCATAAACGTATAAATTTATGTACTTTATCTACTTATATGATAAAAAGTTTACACAAACTTGCTAAATTTACTCGAAAATTTTACCAAATAATTTTATATCGTATAAACTTATTTGTTGTCAATAAAGAGTAGCATTCCAACACAAACAATTCATTTACAAAAATATCTTTGTAAATACTTTTTTATTTGGACTTTTCGCTCAATTTAGGTATTTTATTATACAATTTATTGATAGCTGATCAATACATGTCATTTTATTTTCTTCCTAACTGATCATAATAGAACGCAAGTCATTCTTGACCGCAACTAACAGTCTCCACCAGCCAATAAGATAAGTCACTTGATATCGCAAGTTGGTGAAACCTTTATATCGTTTGTCACTTGATCATTCCACCGAAGACACGGAAGCACCAGGACCTTTTATGTCTTCTACTGTATTCTTCACCAGCAGGCACCAAATATCTTTCTAACCAAACATGGCTAAGCTAGCAAGGATGTTGAATTTTTTTTGCGGTTACCTATGTCAATATCACGATATAGCTTATACAGCTCATTGTTCCATTGCACATAAGGGACCATAAATCTTCCGGAAAGTTTTTCTCTTGAATACTTCTAACGTCTTTTCATCACTGTTGGTAATTGTCCAAGCTTCTGTAGGCGGGAATGATAAGAGAAGATTTTATTTCTGAATTGCCTACACAACCCGAAGTAACATGAGTTGGCAAAAATAATGGAATACATATAGCAAATCTCACTATTAACGTCAAGAATCTCAATATTATAGTATCTCAAAGAAAAGTTAATTTAAAATGCGCTTCTATCATAAAAATCTTAATAAATCAAAAATAATTTCTTCAAATTATTTAGCTAAAGTCACATACTAGCTGGCAATATATTTAAACTGCTTTATTGATATCTAGATATATAACTAGAATTATGGGATCAAGAATTTATGATCACGTTAGAATTTAAAAAAAGAAACCCATTTAATTTTCTTAGAAAACTTCCACAAATTCAAAACTCATCGATTAGTTATTATTTGAGAAATAGATTTTATGAGAAAGTTTTATACTTATAAACAGTTTTTTACAATTGGCCTGTGAGCTAAACTATCTACTACTTTTGAGATGTGAACATTGTTACAATGAAAAATTTTTTTGTTGATGTACTCTCGTGTATTAAGGTCTGCACCTTGATATATATTGGATTTCAACATCAATTTGTAACATATCTAAAAAATTCGGTAATATAGATAAATACCTAACCATACAAAGTAATAACTTCACTAATTTGGTTTCAATCTATAAAAGTAAAGCAATTCCAAACAAACTGTGAGCAGCTCAGACTAACCATTGTTGCAGATTGTTTGCAGTTTGCAAGACTCGACTCATCGCGATTAACAGTGAGTTAATTAATAGTAGTACAATTGTATACGTACAAGATCAGTTAAATGTGGTCTTAATCTATATGTGTGAAGCAGCTCGACTCAAACTAATGAGTACATCGGACCATTAACAGAGGTTGTATGTAGCTTCCAAGACTGTATTCATTAAGATTAATGATAAGTTTATTGATAGCGCTACAGGTGTTTTCGTAAGAGACCCATGGAAGATGGTCTTAATCTATAAGTGTAAAGCAGTTCAATTCAAGGTAATGAGCACATTAGACTTTTGACGTAGGTCGTAAGTAACTTGTTTTAGAGTTTATTCATGCAAGAAATTAAAGAATACCAAAACAAGCACATTATAGCATAGATGGACTCAGATGTTTTCAATGAATTAAAGAACCTTTTAACCTAAAAAAGATTAAGAATGGCCACTTTAAAACTTATAACATGAGGTATTACATTATATTTGATCTTGTTTTGTAAAGTTTTACCATGATTTTTGCAAACAATTATGTTTTTTTTGCATAGTTAATATAGTTTCGTTAATGATATAAACCTTTTTTTTATTGGGTGTGAAAATATTACAATATTTGATGCCAAAAATTACATATACATAATCACTTACACTTACATATATATATAATCACTTATTTTGTTAACTTGTTAATGTAATATTATTATCAAAATTAAATACGCACAGTTTTGTGCACTATCAAATAAATAGAGTACCATAATTGTTTGCGAAATTAAATTTAGTTTAGTCAATTTAGTAGAACTCGCACAATCACACAAAAGCGAATATTCTTTGTAAACCATTTGGTACACAAATTTTTCACCAAATGTACATTTTGCTAAATAAATTAATGTTATTTATGTATAATTAAATTGTTAAATAGTAGAATATTGAAACACTAACATATAGTTCTAGAGTTCTCTTAAGATTAACGATATGATATATAATATATTGAATTGTCTTTATTCCATAAAGGGAACTTAATTTCATAACACTTTGAACAAAAAACTATTAATTTTTTATAATATTGAACTCTAAAGAGCACCCTAAACAAGGTTAACTACCTTAGTAAGGTTAGTATGTGCCGGTGGTACCACAATGAGCCATCATTTTAGCTCAAATGGGGTTTTTGGAAATGCCGCCATTTCGACCTACCTATCTACCTTCGTGCCATTACATTTGAAATATGTTTTATTTCAGTTTTTGTAAATAGTCTACATGGTATTAATACAGAAGATAACACTGGAAGTGTTATTAGCTTCATTTACTATATATTAAATATCAAACGATATGTTATTTCAAAGTCTAGTTTTTTATATACCTAGACTAGTATGCGTATAAAACAAGATTGCATAATTTATAGGAATGATAATTTATAGCACTATTATGAATTTTGTATATGCAATGGAATGTGCAAATTAATAATAAACACATATCTAACTAGCCGACAGAATCTCCCTCTCTCTTGACAGAATCTCTGGATAAAGCAATTTCCCACTGATGTGTTTCAAGCTCTTTCCCAAGGATCTTCCCAATTCCTTGTTCTCCATTTCAATGAGTTAATTCACTCTCTCCACATAATTTTGTTGTTCATTCAGGAATAGAATAATCCACTCCAAAGAGTATACTGTTAAAGCGTCTTAATCTTTTGTAAACCCATCATCGCCCATAAATAACGTATACTACGTTCTAATTCCTAGCTTAGTTAAATTTCAAATTACAAATTGATATATCACTCCCTGATTACTGGTATGCGATTTCAGATGAAAGTCTTTCACAATCTGATAGCTAAGATCTTTTTGACTTATTCCTAAGAGGTAGCTTTGTTGGGTTCAAGTCTCACACTGTGGCTTTCCACCTATAACAAAAAAACATATTTGTAATAGTCTAAGAGAAATTCTTAATTAGTTGGAGCTTGCCCAAATATGATGTTGACTCTTTTTGGCTGTCAATTTATGATTCCCAGAATTCTTCTGCTGTTAAAGACTCACTTGTATTCATGCTAAATACTTTGCAGTACGAGTACAAATGTCAAAGTTCATTTCGGTGTTATTACGTTTTTCTCTGCAATATTACAGATTCGGTTTACAGTATTTTTTCGGAGCGGTTCTAAGCTATATTCACTAGTACTAAACTGTGTTTTGGATACGAAATACTAAGTAGTAAGTACTCGTATTTTAGTATTGAAAACCAAAACAAAAATTGAATTCATAATTTTAGATGGGAAATCTAAAATTAAAAATCGTGTTGAAAAAATAGTTGGAGATGGTATTTAAAGAAGTGTTAAGAAAAAAACTAAAGACTATAATCATGATTTCTCCATTTCGACTGTTTCAACTGCAACTTAAAGCTGTTAGCAGCTGAAGTAGTTGTGTTAACAAACAAGTTTGTGCTTTATCTGCTATTCTGATGCACTCATAGTTGTATTCTTTCTTGTCTTCTATGTCATCATCATCCTCCTTCTCATCATCAGTGCCGATGGTCGTTAGTGCACCAATGTGGCCATTTATCGTTGCAGCAAATCAGAAAATGAATAAATTGCATTTCTTGTGTTTCAGCCTGTGTGTGCAGAGCTTCTTTCATATGCCTGCATTCGAGTGGTTAAATTTGTTATCATTTCGTTTGTATCCTTTTGCAATACCTTTTTATTTTATACACTTTTTTTCCTTTTGTATCTTTTACTTTTATTTTATTTTTTTTTTTTATTTTTTTTTTTTGTTCTTTTTTTCCTGTCTTTTGTTATTGTTTTGTGCTTTTTCTGCTTACTCAATTCTTCTATGCTACTTGGTGCGAAAACATTTCCGCCTACACTAGATGACATCTTAAGGAATTTCTTTAATGGTGTGTGTATGCGATTGAAATGCAACCAGATTTCCCGTCGGAAATACTCTGATATAAATAAGTAGGAGTACATTTGTCTGCTCATTAGAATCAGACTACCTACTTAAGCTAATGTGAAGGTGTGTTTATGGCTGTTTCTTCTCTCATATGAAAGTCAATTTGTTGCTATATAACTTTTTATTAATTAGTTTCAATTCCATGCTACTCTATACTCTATACTGTATACTTGATCACAGTAGAAATATTCGAACGATATCAAGTACTCGTATATATGTATTATCTCCGTAATAATCAACTCTCTGGATACCAAGAACACAGAAATTTTATTTCATCCTATGTAAGATAGGAAAAAAACTATTACTGTTAAAGCTTTTATTCAGTGTTTTATTATATTTTTAAATATTATCAATAGATTTTATAGAAACACTGCTTTGGTTAGTCTGACTTAAAAAATAAAAAGTGACAAAAAACCTGGAACTTGAGCATTGAAAATTTGTGCACCCTTGGCTTCTTGTGGATAAACACGATTAGTCATCGCTTCTTATTTGACAGGCACAGTTCTAAACCTGACACTTGCAGTCCAAACAAATTAAATACGGACTATTAACTAATTAAAAAAAAATTCAAATATTTCCTAAGAGCACTGATGGGACAATACTCGAAACAGCGTTGACCACACAACGCCAAATTTTAATAAATTAAGTAAATTTTTGTTCTTGTCTTTTCTTTGCTATTCGATTCCATCTAACATTTAACTAAAATCCGGTTGATATTTTTTACACTTATTTGCTTACTTACTTCGTTTACCATCACAGACATAACTCGTCCTTGGCCTCGTCTAGTGGTCAGAGTCTAGTAGCCTCGTCCGCCACCCAGTCAGATTAGTGACTTGTTGTCGACAGTTGATAGTACCGAACACCTTTATGTCGTTAGTCAGCTGTCGTTAGTATTCTATCGAAGATGCAGAAGGATTAGAACCATCCTTATCGTTTACTGCGTTGTACACCCGCGGGTACCAAATCAAACTTTTTCTATCCAGAACAATTTCTTCCAATCTCACGCCATGACTAAGTCAGCGAAATCAGTGAATTTTTTGCACTTATCCATTATAGTTCTGAACTCTACTTAAAATATCAATATTTTTAGAACTCTTTTTATTATTTAAATCAGGACTGGACTGTCCAAAGCATGACCCGATTTGGATAATTTAATAATTACCCAAATTTTCTAATTAGTATAATAATTTATTACAATTCACGTTAATTTAATAAATTTACAAAGACTTTAGTATATATTTATTTGTATAACTGGTTCAAAAACTCGTAAGTCATTACATTACAAATAAACTATTTACGTATGGCAACTAATATTAATAATACTAATTTTGATAGAATAGTAAAAAATATATATAATAAAGAATTTATTTATTTTTCACCAAAAAAATTAGGAACGTGTACATTTATTTTTGGGCTTCTCCAACCTATTCAGTGATTTGTATTGGCCGACGATATTATCTGAACAGCCATGATTTAAATAATTGATTTATAATTTGTTAACATATCGAAATCAATAAATATAATTAAAAGTCTTTCTAAAAGTCTTTACTTGCAGTCTCAAAAAATAATTATTTACGAATAATTAAATACAAGAATTATTTCCAAGACCACTGATGACGGGTATTTGGCAATACTCGAAATACTTGCAGTCTCAAAAAATAATTATTTACGAATAATTAAATACAAGAATTATTTCCAAGACCACTGATGACGGGTATTTGGCAATACTCGAAATACTTACAGTCTCAAAAAATAATTATTTACGAATAATTAAATACAAGAATTATTTTCAAGACCACTGATGATGGGTATTTGGCAATACTCGAAACAGCTATATGGTCAGCCAAAAATTCAATTAATTAAAATAATATAAAAAATAAAAATTTTGTTGTTGTATTTCACTACTGTTCGAAAAAAATCTCTTTATAAAAGTCTTTATATTATTATAATTATTAAAACTATCGTCGTGAAATCACCGGTACTGCGGCCAGAAAGGTCCAATTGTACCAAATTCACTTTTAATTACGTAAAGCCCTTTAAAGCTTTGTGAACAAAGTCCAGTACTAAATCTGGAGAAAAGCTATTAATATGTTGTGATGACAGAAATTCTATTTGGAATAAGTTTCTTCTATGCAATGTTAAAACTGGATAATTGCAAAGACAATACATAGTTGTGTCCTTCGAGACATAATCTGATTTCAAATTAGTAGATTATTGAAGTTTATGTAGGTGATATTTCTAATCATAATGTCCTGTAATGAAACCCGTTAGCAATCTTAAATTACCGTGGGAGAATTTAAGAATGCTTTCGTAAGAGTACTGTTTGATCAGTGCTTCGCTTTATCTAAGTCCTGGAAAATCATCCTAGTACACTAATACATCATCGCAAACAATTCTCGCGCTCATTGATTATTTGTTTTTTACTGGCACAGTTTAGTTTTCTGTTAGAGCAGTTTTTGATGCAGTTTTGGCTAGGTCATCAGCTTGTTCATTTTCCAAAGCACTCCTGTAATCCGAAATCTAATAAAAGACTTACCTTATTACGAGCTGCAAGTAACTGTAGAAGCTCGTAACACTCGAGAACCTATTTCGACTTGAAAATCTGTGGTCTTGGTTAACCGTTGTCATAAGTTATTTTACTGAGCTATCCGCTATCTTTGATAATATTGCATTAAGCCGTTCCTTGATTTATACATGTATTGTAATCGTTCGTTAGTATATCGCATTGCTTGTATATAGTATGTCTTGCAGTCATTGAGTATATAAAAAACTATATTCAATTTAAAAAAGATTTATTTTAGACTTTCAGGCTTTTTAATTCTAATCACTCTAAGTAATTTCTTCTACCCGTATTAGCCGTCGGTATTTATAAACTTTGTGTCAAGTCATTAAAAAGGCTTTTAGTGTACAACAGACATTTTTGAGATATAACTGTCCAATGATGATGGGTTGAAGAGGAAGTAATGGCACAGACCTTTAGTTTCCTTCAATTTTGTACAGGTTAGACAATATTCTCGCTCTGTTGGCGTGATACTTTGGCACTCATTATATATTCTATCAAATATTTTTATATTAAGGAAGGCGAGCGTATCAAAAAGTTATTTAATAATACGCTGTTCTACGCTACGGAGGCATTGAAACCCGGTGCTGACATAATGAATAAATAAGTAATGTTTTGGATTAAAAACACTTGCATAAATACGATTGTTTTTCTTACATAAACCTATTTTGTTATCAGACTTTTATCGGTACCATGTTGTTGGAATGTAAATGTCGAGTTTTGCGCCCACATATTAATTTGTATTATTTTCTGTTATCTTATTTTAATGTGGTTTTGCATAAATAAACTCTTAATACCTAATAAGTTTAGATATAATTAAAATTAGGTCGTAGAATTTGTAGCACTTAAGGCAACATTCATTGCAATGACCTCAACTACACGCACATAATTATTTTGCTATTTATTTAAATTTATTTTATATTATAATATTTTTGCATTTAATTTATATTGAATCAAAACTGGATATGACTGATATGACATTATTAGTTTTTTTAAAATTGATTTCAACTTAATGGATAAACTTTACAGCTAACGTTTTGAAGACATATCTTTATCGATCATTCAGTGAGATAAGCTTTGAAAACATGTCTCATAATGTGAACATTCAAATATGAGATACAGTGAAGTGATTTGAAAGGTATGCCCATATGATTTCATATGGACCCAAATAAACTGCATGAAGTTTTATTTAATTTAAACAAGAATAAAAATCCAAAGAGCTGTAGCACATGATCCGTAAATTCGTAGTATGATTAAAAAAATTTTGACTTTGACTTTCTTGAACAAGTAAAGAAGTATTGGATTTAGTTCATCACTCTTGAAGAAGATTGTGTTCTTTAAAAGTCATGTACTAAATCCAATACTTCTCAAGCTTTTTTTATAGGAACATTTGTCTTTACCAAAATCCGTTTCAGTTTCGAAAATAACTTCTCATTGAAGCTGAAAACTACGAAATTGTAATACTCACTGGATTCCGCATTTGGAGAACATTGTGGATTGAGAAACAATTAAAAGCTGAAACAACATTTTTTCTTATCTATTTAAAGTCGTTATTTCGTAAATTCTCAATACCAATAATTCTATATAATATATCGTTCTGGCTTTCTGAATATAACTGATTAATATATAAATGGTCGCACTGCACAGACTTCGTTGGTTACTATTTATTGCATTGGAACAATTGTGTTTAGTCCACAGTTAAAGCAAACATAAAACTTATTTCGCATAAATTTATTGTATATTCTAAAGTATTCTAGTATTTATACTTCGTTCTAAGATCATGATTCATCTAAGGATCAGCTTACCACACTTTATTGAATTTAATTTAAAATCATTTCAAGGACTTCTATGATATTTTCTGGATCATTTAGAATGATCAACATTTTTGATGCGTGTACGATAATTACCAAAATTAATTACCAAATGATAATTTCGACAAATAGGGTCATCAAGTTAAATTTCCACAGCATTTTTTCCCATTAAAAACAATGTTTTATCAATCTATAAAAATCAAATTTTCTTGTACGTTTTTGATGTGTTGTGAAGCACCTGACCATTCTCAGCGTTTTTAGTGCCAAAAGGACAATCACGTAAAAACTAAGATAGATATGATTTTGGCGAAGTAAGGTACTATTGTATTTGTACAACATTTTTTCCATTTAAAAAACAATGGCTTATCAACCCATGTTCGCAGGTCTTTTTAATATTTTTTCGACCATCCTTCCACTTATGGATTTCCACAGGAAATCCCATTAAAAGTCAATGTTTTATCAAAACTGATTGTTTCATCCTTTTGAAAAGTAAAATATAGAATCATCAAGAATCATATAAATTCGTTGATAACAACGTCATCTTTATGTTAATCTATTATATTGGAACAACAATATTCTAATGTTCGTAAGAAATGTTCAATTTACAAAAAAAAAATCGCAACTATTTACATTAGTTTCATATCAATATTCTACATAAAATATATAGTATACGAACTGTTATACCATTCAGCATTTTTATCGAATTCGAAACCCTCAGAATTCGAGTCTCTCTATTAATCAGAACTAATTTTTTTTGGATCATAAGAGGCTTTCATAATTTAAGCATCACTTGACTCTTGGGAGAACTCGTGATCAAATAAAAATACTTCCATTCACATAAAAAATTTATGAAAAATTTTGGATCATTTCTAGATCATTTTTGGATCATTTCAGTAGCAAATGTTTTTCTCAATACTATAACACCAATCATCAAGAAAACTTTGATAATTAAAATAAAATCACTTTAAGCGATCGTTTTAAGAATTTGAAAAATTTTTTCTTAAAATTTCATGGATAACAGTTTTTGGCGGGAAAGAACCCCCACTTAAAAATTTTCTGAGCACTTATTTAAATTTATTTATTTATTTATATTTATGCAAAATAAAATTCATAAATTTTGGACTTATTTTTCCTAATATTGATTTCATAATTCTTTTTGAAAACTAATTAAATTTCTAGTCCAGCTCTACCATAATAATTTTATTAGAATTCATTCCAGTGAAATGTTATATGTTCTAACAATAATTTAATGATTTAAGTGATAAGTACCATTTTTTGGATTTTTCCAAAATCTCCCAGATATATTCTAAGTACTGTTTTACTTTTAACCTCGAAAAAGTACAGTAAAAACTTGAAACTATCACAATCTTCAGTCCAATGCAGTTCCCAGTTCGCAATTCACAATTCGGTTCAGTACAAAATAAGGAGACTCACAATTTTTAATGCCGTTCTCCTGCACGTTGTGCTCTGCAGTCAATACGCGATACTATTCAATAATCATTGTATCTAAATGCAATAAGAGGAAAATGAATAAATGTGTACTTAACTGGCTCGTCTGCAGTATTACTTGTGCCTGTGCATGTGAGCGGGAATATGGAAATGCAATAAACCAAAATTGCTTTTGGAAAGAAAGGAATAGCCGCATTAGCACGCCAGTGGTACGAGCAGCGCTTACTTAGCGAAATCTACACGGCTGCACTGTGCCATACGTACGATTTTAGTGCTTCTGACTGTATGCAGTATTTATACTCGAGGCGATCGATGCACTATCTTTCTCAACGAGGCGTGAAAGTGTTATAGTGCACCTTCGCTTCACTGCTCTTCGTTTAACTATGTGAATTTATTTTCAAATCAGCACTGGCAATAGTACATCTTGGACGTGCTATTTGTTGTGCATTAAAAATTTTAAAATTTCACAAGATGAAACTCAAAGTCGGATTCTAATTTTTACAATGAAAAAAGTATCCCTTAAGTTACTAACGATCACTATACGTGTAACTATGACTAGAGTCGGCATTATTAACCGAAGTAGTTTAATTTGTTATTTATACTATTTATTTATTTCATAAAAACTATTTGTTGTATTCTAAATTTGTAAGGGATAAACTATACTTCTAAAGATCACAAAAAAAAAATCACTATTGCATTCACAATATAATCAAGCATTTCTACAAATTATTAACTGAAAGTATAGTCATATTTATTATTTAATAAGGTTCGATCGGATTTTTTTCGCTTTCGGTTCAAAACAAAAAAATATATCTGTTCGGTTCCGGTTTTTGCTCCGACGAAAATATCTGTTTTCGGTTCGGTTCTAGTTCGAAGCCCTGAATTTTTTCCGTTTCGTTCCGGTTCAAAACCAAAAAAATATATATCAATTCGGTTCCTGTTTTTGCACCGACAAAAGTAACGGTTTTTTTAATTTTCAGTTTCGGTTCGATGCCCTGGGTTCGATACACTACTATCTATAGTGAACGCCTTTTATTTACTTCGATTTCAAAACAAATAAAACCCAACATAATAGTAATCCCTGAGTAAGATAGAAGCTCAAAGTATTTCAAAAACTCTGTCTGACATAGCTTTTATCTTTTTTCCTAGAATTTTTAATTGTTTAATAATAATAATTTCAAAATATACAGACTACATAAATTTTTTGTGCTTCAAAACTTCGCTAAAAATTATGTAAAATATGTGAATATATACATATGTGAACTCTGTAGCTCACATCGATGCCCTGAAGTGTATATAATTATAACATCTGGAATACTTAAGTTGAGTATGAAATCTTGACATTTATACTTTCATTGAAAAATCTATATCAGGGCTGTCCAGGTCAGATAATATAGCGGACTAATACAAATCACTGTAGGAGGGTTGAAGGGCCGCAGAAATAAATACATACATACATTATATGCATAACTTTTCCGGAGAGAATATAAAAGAAAGTGATAATGTTAAATTTAGTTTATTTAATTCTTCATTAATTTATTTTTCACAATTCTGTCAATATCAATATTGACTGGAAACGAGTATTTTGGACCAGTTGTTCAAAGATATATATACTAAAGTCTTTGTTAATTAAGTAATTCTCGTGGATTATTAAAGCCTTCTATGATTAAATGAAAATTTGATACAAAATAGAAACTCTAACATATGTTTATTGTGTAACTAAATCCAATTATCTCATTAAACAAATTTTAAAATATTGAGCTGTTGAAGAAGTAAAAAAGATTTACTAGTTTCCAAGTCCGTATTGAATTCAATAATTGAGTTAACCTTAGAAACTTAATGGTTAAATAAACTCACCGTATAAAAAATCTATTACATTTTGTTCATACTCGTATAACGAAATCAATCGATTATCTTTACCAATCGCTAAACATTAGCAGAAGTTCTTCAATAAAAATAACGTGTAATTAACGTTACGAAACTTAAACATTCGCTAAAAACGTTAACCGACTAAGAAATTCATTATCGCCGCATAGCTGCCTTCCAAATGGATGAAAGTGCTAACGACGATGATGGTATATGACTGGAAAGTATTGATTAATAGGAGAAATAAATAGGTGATAATGCGTTATATAATTTTATGGTCTTTTCACGTGCTTTTATTTTGCAAAATTTCTGCGTAAAACTTGGTTTCCTAAGCCAATCCTGTCAGAGCAACGATCGTGAACTGCACACACAGACCGCAGACAACGTGGAAGGAAAATATACGTTTGATCATAAAGAATTGATCAGTTTTGATTGTTTCTGATAGCTGCTTTTATACTTCGCATTGCTTACATAAATTCGAAGCTGAAAAGCAGCTTAAGTATCTCAAAGTTTTGCCTTCTCTACACAAAAGCCTTCTTACACGATTATTTTTTACGTAATTTAAATTTTACACTGTATGTGAAGTTTACGGTTCTGAATTTCAGTTAGGCTTTAGTGATTTAAACTGGAAATTTTTATTGACACTCTAACAATGAGTAAAAGATCTGAAAATATGAAGAAGAAGTACTTGGCCTGTGTATCTGGTCATGTTTACATAAAGAATATACAATCAATCTATATATTTTTATTATACATATAAATTCAGATACCATATTACTTAAATATATATTATACAATAAAACTTAACTTCTATGTTAATCCTTGATCCACTTAATCCTGTTATGCTAACTAAATCCAGTGGAATTTAGTCTGCAATCGGACCTCTGGACAAAAATTTACTTAAGAATAGCTTTCGAATAAAGTATAGAATGAACTATACATTTTTTCACCATTAAGTCGTACCGTGGTATATTAATAATGAAAGGATATATAGCTCCGTAGCCAGAAATTTACTATGGAGATGCTTTCGTATAAAGAACTACACATTCTTTCTCCATTTTAACATGTCGTGATACATTAAATGTTAATAGATATAAAGCCCCATATCCTGAAATTTACTTCGGAGGAGCTTTCAGATAAAGTACTAAATCGACTATACATTTTTACCCCATTGAATTGTACCGTGGTGCAGATCAATGGGCTCCGTATCCAGAAATTTACTTCGGAGGAGCTTCGGATAAAGTACTAAATGGACTATAGTTTTTTCTAAATGTCATATCCTGGTGGATTACTAATGAATAGATTTATGTCACAAAAGAGCGAGTACGGTTGGACTAATAAACGTAAAAAGTTCAGCATTGCGAAGATTTGGTAAAAAAATGTCCCTAAGAAATCCATTAATGAGATATTGAGAATGAGATATTGTAATTCTAATATGAACCATAAACCAAATGTCAGAATTTAGCATGAAAGTAACTAGAAGAGAAAGATTTAAAAGACTAGACATTCAAAAGAGTAAAATTTTTATTTATTATTATTTTCATTTGATTCAAAAGGATTTGTTTATGATAAATCGGACACAGAAGATCAGTCATTTAACGGAAATTATTATGAAATTGTTCTATAGCGTTGTAGCCCAGAAATCAACAGGTTTGACTACAATATTAATGCAGACGTAGTTGGGTTTTATTACACAATAATGCACCATCGCACAAAGCTAACATGTTACGATAATTCTTGATCAGAAAAACCATTCTTATCGATCATTTACCGCATTTTGCAGGTTAATCCAATACGTTTTCTGACTTTTTCCCAAACTGAAATTAACGATCGCAAAAAATCGTTCTTAAATCGAACAAGTCAGCAAAAAGGGCTCAAAAACATTGGTTCCAAGAACGCCGGGTCTACGTCGCAAAATCACTCGTTAATTTTAACTAACAAATACCGTTCACCATCCCTCAAAGTGACTACACAATCCCCGCGGGCTACAACAAAGGACTTGATCCACATACAAATGGCAATTTCGGTCGATGATTATAAATATTTCGAAAAATTTATTACATGTCTCTCACATTGTATTAACTTTGAAGTAAAATATTTTAATTTAAAGACAATGAAAAATCAAAATAAAAACAACTATCTAAATTGTTCGAGACTAATCTTTACGGGTAGTTACGGTAAGGTAACCTTCTTCAGAAAAACAGAGTTGAGGTTGCTAGGATATTTAATAGCTCACCATAGACTGCGTTATCACCTTAACAAAGTGGGTCTGTCCGAAAAAATTGATTGTTAACTCTGCCTAGAAGCAGATGAGACTTCCAGTCACATTCTGTGTGAGTGCCCAGGCTTGATCTGGGCCAGGAGGATGTCACTGGGTTGAGAACTGCTCTCCTCTTCTGACATTAGGTGGTCTTCAACGGCAGACGTTCTGGCTTTCATTCGAAAGGCGGAATGTCTTCTGTTAGGTTAGGGTCTGTTGCAGCACAAAACATCAACTATGTTTAAGGTGCTCCACTTAGTTGGGAGCTGATACCCTGTTTATTTTTATTTCTAATCTTTACGGATATGGTATAGGATATGTAAAACTTTTAAGTAATACAAATACAATAGACTACGAAGTAAAAAACAGATCTTTGTAAAAACAAAAGAAAAAATTAGTATTCAAATGCGAAAAATGCTGGAAGTTCGAATTTCTTTTTTAATCATTCCCCTTACAGTTATGGAGAGTGCGATGAAAATGCCGTGGAATTACTTTATTATTACCCAACACATGCGTGACACCTTTTTACTATTTTAAGCACCTGGTTCCCTAGAATTCTGAGGATCTTGACCAACTCCAAAACTTCCTACTAAAAAGCATTTCAAGCTTTGGCAATGATTCAAGATGGTTTTTAAGCCTCTGCTTTTTTTATACGATAACATAGTTGGTAAATAGGCCTAAGTAATTTCGTTGAATGCCGGCACAACCTAACCTAACCTATGGGGAATCCAAATATCCTGCATAGTACTTTAAATATGGTATAGATCGATAGTAATCAGTTTAGTTAACTGTTGTATTTTTAACGTAATTTGAATTATCTGGTTTAAAATTATAATTATAATGATTGCAAAAAAATAAAGCTACACAATAGTTAAATAAGAAATCATTGGATTTTAAATAACAATAACAAAAACATTTTGTGATGACAGATGACACGTGTAAAAATGTTAGAGGAACACATCGTTGGCAGCAGTCATTTGTGTACGAGGGCGAGAACTTTTCCCCCAAACTACCAATAAATGTGATACAAATATCGCGTACCTACAACAAAAACAAAATTCTCAATATTTGTATCTTGTAATTTGATTTGAACAAATTGTCTTAAGCCTTGTTTTTGCGTATCTGAAGTGCATGGTTCACTCTTTCGTATGAAAATTCCTTTTGTTTTATAAAAAAGCAGCACACACAGTTCATGAAGGTAGACGATTGCCGTTGTAAAGTGACGGCAGACGACTGACATGCACTTTAGGACCGCACCAACCAACCAAAAAGGCACACACAGCTTCACAAAAGCAACAAGCAGCAAAGAACAAGCAGCATGCAGCATCCAGCATCCAGCAAGCAGCAAAAAACATACAGCATGGAGCAAGCAGTAAGTACACGATATACACTAATCCGCCACAAGCTATTTGAATTCTTGTTTTGGCTGTGCTTATTTAAATTTTGGTTTGAACAAATGGAGCTGACCTATTTGAACTTAAACGCTCATTTCAGCAAAAAGCTTCAGAAACACAAAGTCGAGGAAATTAACACCTTTGTGGAGATTCCAAATTTAAGATTTTCCAAGACAACATCTAAGCAATACTAATGGTTCGAACATGAAGAGTGAAATGTAAACTATTAGATACTCTACTGTGCTCTCAGAAACGAACCTTTGCACCGCCTTCATATGCCTGTATAGACTGTTGTGTGTAGTATCATCCACAAGAAGATACACTTATCCTTGTATTAAAATTGTGCAAAATCTTTAGAACAACTGAAAAAAAGAGAGTCTAAACTTAACAAAATTAAAACTACAATAAAATAAATATTAACACCTAAGGTTCAATAATTTTTAACACAGATAATTTAGTTATAAATTTATTTATTATTTACTATTCATTTCCTAAAAAAATTTTTTTGCATTTTAAATACATATATAAAATTTTATATTTATATAAAATACATATAGAAAATAAATTAAAATAAAATTAATTTTTATTTAATTTAATTTAAAATTTATATGTAATAAAATAAAAATAATATATCATTTAAAACTTAAAGTATTTATTGCCTCCGCTATCTTCTGATAGCTTACATATAGGTCTTGCTCCATCAATTGCATGACTTTATCAACTATATATATAAATTATCGACCAGAGCGAAGTATATCGTTCACATCGAAATTTCCGGTAAAAAATCGAATGCACTCACACTCCGGTACACGTCGGATTCGACGTGCACTCACAGCGTCCTCACCTTAAACCGCACAAATATTACTGCATGTTTTTGCAGCAGTTCTTCCTTTACTATATAAATAAAGCAGCACATAATGTACTTCTTCAGAAAATTCAGAGTGACAAATGTAACCTCTGAAATGTAACCTTTCAAACACATGTTTGTTTGACATAATAGGATTAATGTTAACGGATATATGGATACCAACACCATCTATTGACAAAAAACAATTGAATACTTTTAATATTACTTAATGAATTTATTATCGGTTGATATTTAGTCCAGGTTTTATACAATATGGTATATTGAAACAACTTCCTATATTTAGAAGACGCTTCACAAATTTTTATTGCAGCTCGTTTTTAAACTGCTTGCTTATAGCAGTCTATTTAGCAAATCAATCTTGGTGGATCTCGAAGAGCAGTCCTTTATAAAACTTAATAATTAAACATGTTATATTCTTGCAGATTTAGTATGTGGAAGCCAGAGATATACTAAATAGATATAGGTATAAATTTCTCCATTCTAGCATTTTATTGACTTTATCCAATTGATAATGTGAAGAAGCTTGGCTTTTTAAAATATAGTAAGTGTTACTCGTAATTAAAAGTTTATAAATGTAATTCATAAATTCATTTATTTAGTTTATGTAATTTCAAAAAAATTATTTGAATTTTATTTCAGGGTATAATCTATGTACTTTCATTTTCATATCATAACGATATCGACTATATAACGATTGATTTGATCGGACAGTTTACATAAACTGTACGTTTTAAATGTTAAATTTATTTTAGAGTTTTACTGTAAGAATTTCAGTAGTCAGTCATGTCTCCTGATCTGCACAAAACTAACCCGCACAGATATTTTGAAGCCATATTTTCTATAAAACTATTCAACTTTTCACATTAAATATAAAATTACATACTACTGTTAGGTTAAATCATCCTACGCATTTATTATTACAGAAATCGCCCAAGGTCCCACGTACCGAACTGTTGTAAAGCATGTGAAATATTATTTAATATTTATAAATCTACCTCAAAGTCCATATTGTTCTTATTCTATTTACGCAGTTTATTATTTATACTTTTAAGAGAATTCAAATTTTTTTCTAAACTTTTTTCTCTATTTGCACATGACATTTTTAATTATTCTGAAATAAAGCGGAATAGGTCCTACAAAAAAGATACTCTCTCGTGACCTTATTAGATATATCCTTTGGGATTCTAAAAACCAGCAATTCAAGTTCTTACTTAAGTTCTAACGGGCACTATATCATTGTACCAACGCTTGCCGAAGATGTATTTCGACAAGTTAATTGCACAGAAGTTGTCACGATGAAGTAAAGGTAGATCTTCTCCACCAATCATTTTTTATGTCCTTGTTAAGAACTATAGCCAATGTAACTTCAGTGTTTTAGAGTTTGTTTATTTACTTGGCTGGCAGTGATAACGAACTTATCAAATCTCATTAACATTATCTAGAATACTTAATAATTTAACTCAAATAATATATGAAAGTAACAAGACTTAGTACAACACGTGTCTTTCAGGATATCAAGATGTCTGATAATTAGGCAACACAATGGACAGTAGATATCTGTGAATTGGTGTGTTCAGTGTTAAGTTAGCATGCGACCTTGTAACATAAACCTAGCTTAGTCTTTAGCATTAATATTAATGGATGAGGTTAAACAAATAGTAGCCAGAAACTTAAAATACTGAAAGTATTGGTCATTAATGTATACATTAGCATAATAATATTAGAATAATATATATAATTAGTGTCAGAAAGTCTGTGAATGTTATCAGACATAAGGGATATGACTGCTTTGCCAGAAGAGAAGAGATAGAATCTTATCATACCATTATCATACATATTTACATTGAATAAATGATAAATCATTGTTAATTAAAATATCATGTAGACTCTAAACTGAAGATCAGGAAATATATATGTCTTTACTATACTATGCATAGAATTTACTGCTACTGGGTACAGAACAGATTATTAGGAGTTGCAGATTTTTGAATTTTCGGATTTCTGACGACCAATCGTTATTCGATTTTTAATAGTTTAGAACTGGACTAATACGTAAATCATAAAAATAAAAATATATTGAAAGGTTAAATTGTTAATATTATATTTAATGTCGTTTTAACGATGTGAAGCTCATATTTAAAAAGTCTACACAGACTCACTATCTCCTTGCTAGTTCTAAAGCTCATAATAAAGCATTCATATCACAAATACTGATTATATCTATTACTTTCTTCCTCATTTTTAAATAAACGATTAATATAATTTTAAGTTCCTTATTAAGAAATTATCAAGTGAAACTGATTTGTTCCGTTTTCACTAAACCAAGATTTCAACAATCTATATGTTTTCTGCTTTCAATACATTAATTGTTGGTGGTCAGTCATATTGGAGCTAATCGATTCACAGATTTAAAAAGCTATAAAATAAATATATGTATAAACTAAAGTACTCATACTACATATATAGAAATTTACCACATTCTTTTTGAAATACAAAATAGACTTCTCAAATTTTATCCCATAAAGTTTTTACTTAATAATTTTATTTTTATGTTTTTTTTCTTTAAATTACAAACAAAATAATCCCAACAAAATATCACATTGAATGCTTACTAGTATTATTAATTTTTTTAATTTTTTTATCGAACAAATTCGCTTCAAGCTTCGATACTTCCTTCCTCCTCCTTTTTTATAATAGCTTTGGGTTGACATTTCCATTCAATGTGCATTTCTGGTGTATTTTTAAGCTTTGCATTTTAACTTATCAATTAAAAACAGCTGTTTGTATACACAAAAAAAAAATTCTCGGATTGGTAAAAAAGTGCTTGATAAATTTGTCCTTACGACTTAATTTGAACCCTGGAAGCTTTGGCAGACAACAAGAAATGCAATAATGGGCAGAAGTTTCGGAGACAGTAAGAGCTGCGAAATTGATTATGGGGAAATGATTAATAATGTCGTTCTGCTCCGTAACACAAGAACAAGAGAAGACCTACATATTTTCATGACTTTCTGTGGTGAAGATTTTCGTGATCGATTTTTAGTAAGTAATCAGCGCTGAAGATTGAGGCATTGTTATTCCTTCAATAAAAGAACTCTCAATTTGGAATAAGTTTTTGATAAGTTACTGGAATGCAAAAGAAAGTGCATTTCTCAAAAAAAGATTCTGTTAGAGATCAGTTACAAGATTATTTTTTCTTGAAATTGTGTTAATGCACTTATGTCATAAGGCATGTATAATCAGATTGGTTTGGTTTTATGTTAAAACTTAATTGCAGTTTGTAGATTTTACTTAGGAAACCAAATAACATAAGTCTTAACATACTTAATTGTTAGTAATTAATATTACTTCACGTTTTCAATATTCAAAATATATATAAAACACTTAATTTTATTAATATACATATATAATATATTTATGTAACATTTAAAATATATTTAAATAGTTTTAAAATTTATAAAAATTGTATAATGTATAAAAAAATATTTTAAAATTTTTTTGAAAAGAAAACAGTTTATGACTTCGTTTCTAATATAATTTTACCACTCCTCCCATAACTTAACAAGCAAATATATAGAATCTCTTTTTTTCAATAGTAAAATTTTTTTGTAATACCTTTTTATTCCACATTTTACACCTATAATATTGTATTATTTAAAAAGGCTTATGCCTTAATATATTGATACACTATTAAACAATCACGACCCCGTTACCATAACAAATATTATTACTTGGATTGTGTCTATTAATTTAGAGCACACTTCGTTATCTTACGAGTATATAAGCTGCTAGACTTATGAGCTACAGAATATCAGTAATATAACGATCGATGTGTATATTCTGTGAGAGGTTTTTCACTACAATCCCATTTTGCTGATATAAGACCATTCCTGATTAAACTATTATAGATTTTAAAAAAAGATCTACATAGATCTTTTAGATCTACTCCGATCTATGATAGATACTGAAAGTTTTTATTTTCATAGATCTAAGATATAAGAAATCGGAATCTTTAAAAGTAAATTAAAATATATGAAACATGATTTATTTGTTAAAGAAAGGTCAAATAAATTAAGAAGACAACATAAACTAATAAAAATGTTAATTACTTGACAATAAGGATCAGAAGTAATCAGCAAATATAAAGGTCGTTTACGAATATATATTGCATTCAAAAATTTATAAAATTCCATCAGAAAACTTTTATCAAGACTAAATAAGCTAAACTATTTACTCTACAAGCTATTATATTTAACATATAGTATCTTATAGTTTAGTAAATTATAGTATAGTTTATAAATTATTATAATTTATTGTTATTATTTTATATAAAAATGTTATGCAACTGCAATTTATGCCTTCTTTTTAAGAAACACTGTTACAAAATCCATATTTCAAAGAACCACTAAGAATAATTTAAATTCTCTTCAATAAACATATGTATAACCTACAGCAGACCAGAACAATATGCAATACAATTTAGCAATGACCAGTTTCAATATCATCTTAAAAATGATATCATTAAAAGGGGAAACACAATATTTTACAGACCAATTATGCCAACGACACTAATGTGTAGTTAAAAAACCCCGTCTTATAGCTAGCATATCAAAACTGAAATGTTTAAACTATCAAGCGATGGCCTAAATTTAAATCTACTTAAAGCTTCTCGGTATCACCAATATTTAAAACACATTTAAATCAATGTTTTGAATAGTTTTAAACCTTAGCTATCTTCATACTTAATAGATGTACTCAGACTCAAGAACTCAGTAAAAAATATCACTTTTTTAACTTAACGAGAAAAATATTTAAATAATAAAAAACATTTAAAATAAAATACGCTCATGATATTAACCTATCCTCTGTAATATGGATATCTGAATTGATTAGTAAATAGTGTATAACAAATTATTTTACTTACTATCTATTTATGTACACCATCCATAAATGAATGTACTCCATTAAGCCTACTAACATAAGTAATTTGAATATATCTATCGTATATTTATTGAATGCCATAATTTATATTTTAATATAGTATTGCATGAATGGGAGATCTAAGATATTGAAAATGATGATGTATATTTAGCGATATCCAAAATAGCTGTGTCCGCTGTTTTTTTGTCTGAGAACGACTGAACTCTCCATTTAAGGACTACGACCATAGAATTCGAAAATATGCCAAACTTTTGACACATATTATATTTACATAATGTAAGCAATCTAGAATAAATATATAGAAATGTTTTCTTTAAAATTATAGTGTAGAATTTTAAGAAACCATTTATTTACAATGATTAATTTAATTTATATAGCTGTAGTTTATGCGTTAGTTCTAACATAAAACATAATAATAACACAGTAAGTGCAAGGTTTGTTTATGAATAAATAGCTGAAATGATTAAAAGTCTTTTGAATTGAATAACGCAAATTAAGTGTACTTTAGATTCCTGTGTTATCACAGCTTAAATTTGACAATTTTTTTAAAACTAACAACACAACAATTTCAAAAGGACAATAAAATCAATAGATGTTTCCAAATACCACTGATGATGGTATCCGAAACAGCTGTAGAGTTTGTTTAATTGAAAATAAAAGCAATATATATTTTTTTTGGATTTGAAATTTCTATCTGTATTTCATTTCCTTTTCCTATTCAAAATAGAAGACAAATAATTTTTATTTATTAAAAAAAACTTTTATTACAATGGTGTCACGACCATAGTTTAGAATCGGACTGTCCTTCCAAAATGTGTATATGGATCATTCTTGAATTTGAACATTTCCTCACTATTATACCTCTCTTTTCTATGCAAAATAGATTTCTTCCAGTTGAACAAAAATGATTTTCTATTATTAAAAAATAATTTAAATACAATATCATAAATGGCAATTGGACTGTCATTGCTTTTTGGCACCACCTGAAATATATGGATTAATTTCTTTTGAATTTTAAATTTTCCTTTCCATGATACCCGCTTATTTTAGTCGAGGGTCATTTTATTTCTTGTCATAGAAGAAAAATAATATTTTTTTATAAAAATATAAACTTGGCTCTTCTGCGAGTAACACCTGGGACATTATAAAGCGGGGTTCAATAGAGAACATAATGATAATTAATTATTAATACCATAATCAGTATAGTAATGTCTTATTTTAGTCAGAATAGATTTGTATAATATTTTTTTTATTAATAAATAACTTTATTATAGTAGTGTCAGAAACATAATTGGCGATCGGATTATCATCAGTCTTTGGCACTTCCCGAAAAACATATTTTAATATAATAAATTAAATATGCTAAACTTGGGAATCATAAACTTGATCCTTCTATGAGTAACACCTGTGACATTATAAAGATAATTAATTATTATGGTGTTATTACTATAATAATGTCTTATTTTAATTGGAATAGATTTCTTTCCATAGGAGAAAAATAATATTATTTTTATTAATAAATAACTTTATTATAGTAGTGTCAGAAACATAATTGGCGATCGGATTATCATCAGTCTTTGGCACTTCCCGAAAAACATATTTTAATATAATAAATAAAATATGCTAAACTTGGAAATCATAAACTTGACTCTTCTGTGAGTAACACCTGGGACATTATAAAGCGGGGTTCAATAGAGAATATAATGATAATTAATTATTATAGTATTATTACTATAGTAATGTCTTATTTTTGTCAGAACAGATTTCTTTTCATAGAAGAAAAATAATTTTTTTGTTATTAATAAATAACTTTATTATAGTAGTGTCACAAACTTAATTGACGATCGGATTATCAGCGGTCTTTGACACTTCCCGAAAAACATATTTTAATATAATAAATAAAATATGCCAAACTTGGGAATCATAAACTTGACCCTTCTGTGAGTAACACCTGTGACATTATAAAGCCGGGTTCAATAGAAAATACAATGATGCAACATAAAATATATAACTAAACCGATTTCAGTTATTATTTAAGTATGTAAAATATTGTTGCTCAGTGGTCTATCATAATGAAAGGGACTATTACCCTCATTCTACACACCACCACAACCCCCATCCCCTCATGGTTAATACGTCCCTACATAACTATATATATATAAATAGTTACTTATTAACTCCTCCACTCTATATACGTGCTATAATCACAATGGTTTGAAGTTTGATCTTTAAAGAGACTTAAAACTATTTTTGTTTATGGTAAGTAACTAAATAATTAATAACTCTATAAAAATAACAAGTAATTCACTTGAAAGTGTTGAAAAAAAAAAAAAATAGATTAATATGTACCATATCCTTTCAGAATTTACTTTTTCATTGGCTTAAGCTTTGGATACTATACGAGTATAAGAGTACAAAAGCTGATACACTATGGTTGTCTATAGAGAATGATAAGTTCACGTATTGAAGAGAAGAATTGCTTCCATACGATTGCTTCGATATACATATGTACGAGTATGTGTATGCACATATTTAGCATACTTTAGTTAAAATAGTTTTAAACAATTTTTCATTATCAATTATAAACAAAATAAATAAATTTATCTTTGTCATTTTGGAATTCATTAATACCGACATACATACCAACATACCAACATACCCGTACGAGTATAATTCATAATTATGTGTTATAGTGGGAATACGTTAATTTTTATCATTTTAATTTTATGCGTTGCTTATCTTTTAACTTTCGAGTATTGAGAAATACGTAGCCAGCAGTTTAACATACGAATACTAATGCGGAATGTATCTACCACACTTGTAGTCAGAATGACCGAATATAAAGATTGGTTGCTAAATTTTATTTCATGTTACAGTTTATTGGAGTTAAATAAAATCCAGCAAGTTAAAATAAAGTACAGTAGAGTGGAGTGGAGTGCCGACTAGACTGATAAGCGGCAGGCAAATGCATTGGCGACATTCGATTAATTTGAGATTTCTGTGTCGTATCTTTGTATCATAATGGAAAACGAGACTGTAAGGCTGGAATTTAGATAAGCACGTACATTTTTAAAAGCCATTGCAGTATCGAATATGGAGTAGTGTGGATGTAAGTTGATAAAAACTAACTTGGCATACGCCAATGAATGAATAATACAAGTACGAGTATACATTGAATAACGAAATTTAACTAGATAATAATAGCATAATATTTAATTACGGGTTTTCTAAATTCATATTTATATTATTAAAATTTTATATAGGTACACACATTCATGCAGACATGCTTTTATTCAAATATGCAAAAAGAGGTAAGAAGATAATTTTTGAATGTGTTTTTTTTTTATTTAAATTCCAATGCAAAAAATCCAGAATTATAATTATTTATTAAAAAAAAAATAAAGAAAACACAAAATGTCATCTAATAGCTTCAGATCACCTAACACCACTGCTTATACGAATGACATTCTAAACTTATTGACATCCACCAAACAATTGCATCAATTGCAGTCTTATGTGACAATATAGATAATATTTCAACTCTACAAAAGGATGCAGACTTGTTATAGTTAGGTTAGGTTATCGATGTGAGGAGAACTTTAAATGTTTAGCCTTAAGATAACACAACTCCATAGTTGACAAGGATAAAAAACTATCTTAAATTAAAATATATTAAATACAAATCTTTTCTACTTAATTAACACTTAATTAACTTTACAACATTCTGTAACATCCTAGGAATCATAGGATTTCTAGGTATTCTAGGTATTCTTCATTCAAACATTCATTTGAATCAACACTTAATTAACTTCACAACATTCTGATGCATCAATGGATTTCTAGATATTTTCTTAGTTAAAAAAAGGCAGCTTATCCGAACAAGTAATATTTTTCAAAATTTGAACATAAATAACATATTTGTTTTATTATATTTCTTTAAATACTTTATTTATTATTATTTTATTTTATTATAAATGTTTTATTGATATTTACCATATTTTAATAAGCACATATGTTGTTAACAGTTAAAGCATAGTTATTGGACTTATACTCGTATATACATAGATGACCAATGGCAACCACAAAGTCGGCTAAGGTTGTGAATAGTCAGAAAAGAACTTCTTGAAGTTAAAATACTGGAATTTGATCCCTGAGCATATATATGATTTTATTTACTTATTTAATATAGCTTATATTGCATATGAACGAGCTTTACACTCTTATTCTATCCCTACCTAAATATATTTATACATTTATATATATTATATATGTTCTATGATAAGTAGTACATATTTTTGTGAATATAACAACGATCTAATGGCAATCTAACAAGAATCTAATTACCATCTAACGTTGATTTGACGGCGATCTAGCAGCGATCGCACAGCGATTAAATGGCGAAAATTTCAAAATTTAAGAGGGCTTATATTTTATATGACATTAGAGATATACATATGCATAAGTTAGCTTTGGTTATCGTAATAATAAAAAAAATTAATTATATTAACAAATATAAATAAATTATAATTCGTGTGATAATAATTTTCCTAATGAAATTAATTAACCATTGTATATTGCATATATTTGAATATGATGCAATAACGAGGAAACTTGCAATCATCATTATTATCTTTCACTTACGGTCTTCTATCAATTTTATTAAAGTATGCCTCTAAAGTGCTCAACTAAATTAATATGCACTACATATACAAACCCATTCACTTAATATAATAGATAAAAAATTGTGATTATAGCTTCTGCTCTTATAAAGAAAAATATCCCCTTAATTACCGGATATTGAAAAGTGTATCGAACATACTATATATTAGACAAAAAATATTTAACAGCACTTTTATAAGAAGACTATCTTATATGACCTCCATGAAACATCCATTCAATCTAAATCTTCCAAAGTTGGTACATGACTTTTGGTTAGTATAAATAAAATAATATTTGCCTGGATAAGTGATAATCAGTAATTCAATGGTAATACGAGTATAACTATCGACAAGTTAATGAAAGAAAATGCCTTGATTTCATTTCAAGAACCTGAACTTATTTTTGATATCTCTATTTAAGAGAAAATAAGATTTGTTTAACCAAGAGAATGCCTGTACTTACACAGGTATGGAAATATTTGCCTTAGTTCCCTATTTACTACGTCTAATAAAGTATAAATAATAAATAAAGTTTCCATTCACGGACATCTGGTTCCTTAGCGCTACCAGTTAGAGATATGCTGAGTGTCCGCTTAGGTAAGGTAAAATAGTGAGACAAACGAATTCTCCTCAATTAGCTAAGAAAGCTGTTTTGATTCCACAATTCTTCGTAAAAGTGAATAGAAAAATGTTCATATTAGAACCAGCCGGAAACATTGATGATGGGTCCTAATTACAAAGTTTTATTACGAAACCTGCAAGTTTGATTTAGAGACCAAATATTCTCCTTAAATGAAGAATGCATACATGTAAGAAAAGCAATGCTTAATTGGTGACTATTAAAAGCACTAAATAGGTCAAAAATAAATCATTAATATAGAAAAAAAATTAAAAATAGTTTGCAACTGATGTATCAAAACTATATGATGTATAAACTTTATTAGGACAGTGGAATAGTACATATTATCGTTTGCATTTTAAATTTTATTTTAAAATTATTATATTACATTTTATAAGCATTAAAATTAAATAAAATAAAATTATTAAAAAAATAATTAATATTAATTTGTAGTTTGTTGTCTGAAGAAATATTATTCATACCAATAAGAATGGACGAAAATCTTATTCCCGCCAACGTCCGAAATGCGTAAATACCTTCGAAGTGTTTATCACTCTTCTATGTCTCAAATACGAATAATTGCAAAAATTAAAAAATTAAAAAATTAAAAATCATAATAACATAATGGATTTAATTTAAACAGAAAAATTTATAATAGATCATCGATGGCGCACCTATTGTACGCATGCCACAAGTGTCACGTATGAAAATTTTTGTGACATCGTTTTTCACACGGTATATTCTCATTAGTATAGTATGGCACGCGTAGCCATAGAGATTAAGAGAAAGAGTCCAGTGTATATTAATGACCTTTTTCTTGTTTTTTTTCTTCAATCATTAAAAGCAATTATATTTAACGTATTTAAAGTCAAAGTCAAAAACCCCAAAAGAAAAAGAAACTAATATTATTTAGGATGTATCCTGAACTAGGATGTTCACCACCACTGTAATGGATGTGTTTTACTGCAAATATCCAATGATGCAAATATCCAAACTATTGAGAATGACTTCTAACTAATTGTAAATGATTTTTATGTACTCTTTGATTCATAGGATCGATAATTTCAATAGGACATTTAAAAAATTATAATACAAGATTAGTTTTACAAAGTGATAATACTTATCTGGAAAAAACGGCAACGTTCTTCAACTAAATACGAAAATTGAACTGAAAACTCCTAGCAAACCCAATAAATAAGGTTTCGTAATTTTTTTATAACCATTTGAAATAAAAACACATTCCAGAGAGATCTAATATTACAGTATCGAATTTTTTTTTTTAAATTATCTGGAATGCCACCACTCATATTACAATACATCTTTAAATTAGTGCATCAGTAATGCATGAAAAAGTCTATTGGTTTCATAATATCTATAACGAACTGTTCGTTCTGGAATAAAATGTGAAATAATATCGGCTTTCGCCAAGATGGGTGCCGCGTTTGCTCATAATTGACCAAAAATGACAAAGACTTCGTTTGGGGTAGTGCTTCCAAAAGGCAACGAACTCAACAATTGGCTGGAAAAGTTTTGGCTTTCGTATATAACAATGCTTCCAAATTGTGAAAATTTAGATTGAAAAAAATAAATCTGTTCGCGAAGTTCATAGAGCGTTTCATGTTTAGTGATGAAGCTCATTTCTGGTTAAATAGGTACAATAATAAGCAAAATTGTCATGTATGAAACGAAAATAATGACTAAGACGTTAACGAATCACCATTGGATCCATTAAAATTGACGGTTTGGTGCGGCATCATTTACACGTTGGCCGCATTATTGGTTCCTATTGCTTTCAAAATGAGTAAGGAGTTGCGTTACGATGAAGTGCGACCACTATCGAGCCATGCTGATTAGATTTTTACCATCAGTATCTAAAAATTGATCAATTAAACACCGACGACATTTAATTCCAACAATATGGCGCAACTTACCACATAGCGCGCTTAACATTTAACACAGCGCAACTATATTTCCAGAAGTGGTCTTCTTAACTGTCCCCGGATTACTTTTTATGGAGCTATATCAAGCCTTGTCGGCATTGGTTTATGCCGATAAATGACAAAAATAACAACTTTTGAAGCATTGGAAGCCAATGTTCATGCCATCATTAAAGCCATACGGCCACATTTTTTGGCTTAAAAAAAAATAATCCAAAATTGAACTGATCGCATGGACCATGTAAGTCGTAGCTGCGGCGAACATATACTCCAAATCATATTTAAAAAATAAATGCCATAGAATTATTTACCAGATTATTACAAAAAAAGAAAACAATAATTTCATTCTAATAATATTTCTGTCCAGTATTATCATTTAAAGTTCTTATGCAGCTAAAAAACACCAGATAATTCTATAACTATCATATTTAATATCATAATAATATAATATATATATAATAATAATAATAATATAATATGTATATAATAATAATATAATATAATAATATTATATTTAACTATTATATAGTGAAAGTTGAGAATAAACGCTCATCTCTTCTAATCGGACAGTAGAAGAGGTCGAATCTCACAGGTGACGTTTGTGTTCATTTAAGAAAATTTTCACTGTATACCATATATGATAAAAATCACACCAAAAATATTTTAAAATTATTACTAATGATAATTATTTGTATCTAAAACAGTTTAATGGTTAGTCTAAAAGATTTTGAAGTCATGTAACTGTATCTACCAATACTTGAAGAAATGACACCAAAACACCTGATGTGTTTTTGTCCAGGTCTGGCCAGAACTAGGTTTAAGTTTCTAGGGGCCCCTTTCTTCAACTCACTTAGCGATATCTCCAGCATCAGCATTAGCCAGATTCTTGCCTTTGTTAATGCCTCTGGTTGGTTCTAGTTTGACCCTCTATCTACTACCCACTATTACGAAGTTTTTGTGGACTCAAAACGGCTTTCATCCTTAGCTATTTGAGGAGGATTCGTCCTCCCTCCACCACAACTAACTAACTAACTGTATGGTTCAATTACAAATTTCTTTAAAAAATAATAGATTGCTTTGAAATTTTTTATTAATCGTTTACGGTTTTTTAATAAAAAAAAATTACGAAATTGATCACTGTTTGCTAACTTTAGCAGACACTATCTCTATATTTTTTTTAACTTATCTGATATCAAAATGTGACAATCCCCTCTTTGCTAGATGAAAAATACCGCCTTCTTTTGGAAAAAAAATATTTAACAGAAAAACGGAGTCAAAACTGCTTATCATAACTTTAAGTTAATTATCACCCATTTCACAGTCAACACACTTGATTGAATGGTTTGCAAACATTAAATTGAATTAAATGCAGCAACTTTTTATTGGTGACTTAGGCAAATATATATCACAAACTTCATTTGTGGCATACAAGCTTGTCATATTACCAACTTTATCTGAGGTAATTAAGCTTAAGTTCGACAATCTAAAATTTGAAGTCGTCAATGCGCCAACAAAACGCGACGGTCACATTTCCACACTAAGCGATAGCATCGAAATGTGATATTAAATGCTGAACTGGAAAACTTTGTACTACTTTTGACGAAAAACGTGTTGTTATCATAGGATATGCATATGATTATTATGAACACAAAATTTACATTTTGTATACAAGATAAAAAAAGGCCCAGACCTATACTCGTAAAAGTGCTTATTACAAACATTTTCGACACTTGTACGTTAACTACATTACCATAATTCGCAACATATTAAAAATACGAGATTTTGATATATATATAATATATATATTTATATATATATATATATATATATTTGCAGCAACAAATACATTGGCTCAAAACAGATAGAAATGCAATCGGATAAATGCCAAATAAAGTAGATTAGAGACACATGATGAAATGTGAAGAGAAATCATTCATATACATTATCAGGAAATTTATCTTTATCGTAAGATTGTGTGGTGGATAAGAATAAAAGCAATCATCACAAAGATATATGATATGATGTTATTATTTTTAGGCTACTTTATCTTCGAAGCTTTTACAAGTTTCAATTAAAAATTTAGTGATCCATATCATTTTTGTTTTTTCGAGTTAACATTTTTAATTACCGAAATTAATGATAAATTTTTAGAGCAATTTATATCCAAAACATTATATCTTTTATTGGATAATGGCAGTTATACCATAAGTTAAACTTATCACCAAAACTACTACAATAATTACAAAGGTTTTGATGAACCCCACTTTTCATTATAGAGAATACTCGTATGTCGACAGCTGCGGGTAAATAAAGATTACACTTGCGGAAACAAGTGATAAAAAGTGCAGATTAAAAAAGAATTTTCAATTAAGAACGTTTAAGATACAATTGCATTGAGTGCTCTTATTGTCAGATAATTCATTATCTTGAGTAAAACCCAGAAAATGTAGATTTCAATGTTGCCATTGCGTTCAAAATTAAATTTGTGTCACATAAAATTAATTACTTTTTTATCAGATTTATATTTGAACAATACACATAATTAGGTCTGCTCACAATTAAAACAATACTGACCCTGTTAAAAGTATATAGATACATTCTTAATGTAATAGGAATTTATATATAACATATACTCATACATATCTTTGAGAAATTATTGAAAGATCGTTATTGAAAAATGTTTTCAATAAGAAAGTTAAGAGTTTTCTCTTTAAAAAAATAAATAAAATTAAAAAAGTTAAAAAAATTAAAAAAAATATAGACCTTATAAAAAAAAAAAAATAAAATAAAAAAAAAACGTTTTATTTCTTTTTAAATAAAAAAAGAACTTAAGCAAGTTGAGAGCTTTAGGGTATTCTTTAAGAAATTAAAGATTTTCTTCTTCTGTAAAGTTAAAAAAATTTAAAAAAAAGAAATATTAAAAACAAAAATATAAAAATATACAAAAAAATTTTTATTTTCTTTTAAATAAAAAAAAACTTGAAAAAGTTAAGAGCTTTAGTGATTTTAAGATTTTCTACTATTTTGTCTTTAAATAAAATTAAAAAAATTAAAAAAAAATCAAAAAAGTTAAAAAATAAAAAAAATTTAAAAAAAAAAAAAATAAAATAAAATTTTTTTTTTTATTTTTTAACTAAAAAAGAACTTAATAAAGTTGAGAGCTTCAGTGGCTTTTTTTAAGAAATTAAAGGTTTTCTTTTATTTTTTTTTTAATTAAATTAAAAAGTTCAAAAAATTTTAATTTAAAAATTAAAAAAAAAAGTTCAAAAAATTAAAAAAAAAGTTAAAAATATTAAAAAATAATAATGATATAAAAAAAAGTTTTGTATTTTTTTTTAAATTTTTAAAACTTAAGAAAGTTGAGAACTTTAGTATTCTCTTTAAAAAATCAAAAATTTTCTTCTATTTTCGTTTCAACAAAAAAAATTGTAAAAAATAAAAATAAAATAAAAAAAAATAATTTTTTTAAATATAAAAAATTGATTAAATAGTGTAATTTCCTGAAAAATGTGCAATTACAGTACATATATTTTAACCGCGCTCTCTACAAGCTCTCTAGGTCTATGCTGCTAACAAAGATTCTTCTTTGAAACGAAAGGTTTTCTAAGCCGAAAAAAATAAACCTAGAACTTGGGTGTTATAAATATTAAATACCGACATCAACAAAACTAATTTTTCTGATCTATGAGGGAATCGTGCTTTTAAAAGAAAGTATTTTGTATGTAAAAATAAAAACTGCATATTGGCTACATTACCTGTCCAAAAAGGGAGCGTTTGAAGGACCATACTTTATACAAAAATAAAAACTGAAAATTTTAAATCTAAAAAAAAAAAATTTGATTGTTTAGTTTGATGGCATTTCTGAAACATAGTATTCTTATGTAGATATTACAAATGTTAGATCCTATATATGCTGACCTTAGACTTAATATACAAATCATGTGAATGTTTCTAGGGACCAGTTATGTCGATGTGATCTAATCAAAGTTTATTTTTTTCGAAAAGTCATGACTGTTATTAAAACGTAGACCCATCACTTATAGTCTGCGGGACCACAAAAAAATTAAAATAAAAATTAAAAGAGTTAAAATACTGCATAAGAATAGGAAAATTGAGCTATCAGTAAGATCATGGGTATTATATTTTGAGATGACAAGGACATATTGCTGGTTGATCACTTCGAAATAAGCTGCACAAATATTAGAACTTTCTATGCAATATATTTGGACAAATTAAACGTTTAAATTACTAAAAAAATATCAAAATACAATGCCCTAATTAAAATAAGCGAATTGCATCACGAATCGATTAACTATCGCTCTTATTCAACAGACCGGGTCCCCACTGCCTATGTATGTTTTTTATATTGATCGCGAAAGACAAATATTGCCTTAAATAAATATTACCTATTCTCCGTAAATGATTTCCAATACAGTGATGCAATATTCTATTTACAAAGTTTAAAGAAGTAGGATAAATGATCCAATCAATCCATTCAGGAGACAGTATGTAAGTAACAATTAGCTATTCGCTATTTGCTAGTATCATTTCATTTTTATACGTTCTTTTACTGTAATTTGGAAGAAAAGTTTGTTGAAAATATCAACTTTTTACAAATAATTAATAAAATTATTTATATAAAATGAACAAGAGCAAAACAAGGTTGACATACTTACTAAAAAACCTCCTAGTGCATATGTCAGGGCTCACACTAATGTAGCAAAAACTTACTGAATAAACCCAATATGATAACACCACCAGAACATGATATATGTTCTCACTGCTGCTAAATCAATTTATGCTAAACAAATTGAGATTTCGTCGTTTCCATTAGCATAAGTTGATTTATACATGTGAAAAAGCTTTTATATGTCCAAAAGATCTAGAAGTAATTGAAATAAATAATTTTTGCTAAATAATATATGTTATAACATTGTATAATGATGTCAATTATTTAATTAATATATGAGATTATTTATGTATTTATATATATTATCAATTATATATTTTATTTATAAAAAAAAAACTCTTTGTTTATTTGAGTTTTTCGATTTTTATTTATTTACATTTTATTTCATGTGTCAAATATGTCAATTTCGAACATTTCCCTTTTAGAAAATATATTTTGCAATGTCACATTCGCAAATTTTTATAAAAATTTCTTTGATTTATTCTTAATTAAGTTTGATGTGTGTTACATCAAATGTAATTAGCGACCTTAATCAAATAAATTACTTCAACAAAGGCAGTGGAAACATACTATTACATTTATTTTGATGAGAATAATAGGAGACAACATCCTCAGAAAATTTTAAGGATCCACTAAGTGTTGTTGACTCAATGTGTTAAATATGAAATAGCATGGAAATATGGAATATATGTATAATTTAAAATATATCTTTAAATGTGTATAGAACGGGTTGAATAATATGTCCAATGTCGAAATGTTAATTAGTAAAACATTAATCTTAAAACAAAATCATTCCATGTATATTACTTATTATTATAATAAATAATAATTGCTAACATAATTGTTTACTACTAGGAATAAATCATTTCAAAAATTTCTATTCATTGTAAACCATGTTAATCAATCAATTAACATATTTTTATCTTATTTTTTTGTAAATGTACGCCCTTTCGAATAATTTTTTTCCGATAGTTTATATAGATAAATGAATTTCAGTAAAATATTCAATGCCTTTCAAATGCAAGAGATAAGGCCATATAATGTGTGTTAAACATATGTATCACTATGAAATTCTACAATATTTTAATTATTTATTTTATTTTATATGTGTATTAAAAAATATAATATCTGCACCAAGCTCACTAACTATTAGTATTTTGATTCTGTTGATATTACCCATTCTAGATAGGAGAAAATTCCTGACACATTTTCGATTTCCCGGACTCTACCTTTCTGATGGCGTCAAAAATTTAAACTTCAATTATTCGAGAAGTAAACCATAATCACTTTTATAATGTATTGGAAAAGGTTCAGAATAGCTAACGCTACTGGCCATCGTCCAAGCTATGTGCTTCAAGCACCCTCAATACCTCACGCTATACTCTCATTAAAGACATTGTAATGCCTCCATCATAACACTCCACAATCGAGGCGCTTGTGACCCTGGTCACAGAGCCTATCATTAACCTACCTCCTTACCCCCTTCATCTATTTCCATTCCACCTGTGCTATATCCTTGCTTTCTGGTTACATAAACCTAGGTCTCTAGGTTTCTCTTAATTATGTACATGAAATTTTCACATTTCAGTGGATACTTATACATTTCTAAGAGGTGGTTTTAGTGGGTTAAAGCTTCACATTGTGGCTCTTACTGCAAAAAATACAAAAAACAAGTCAAAGGAATAACAAGTCTTTATTATTAAAAATTTCCGATTGTTAAATATCCCAAATGGGTCATTTTTCACATCTCAAACCATTGAAAAAACTGTTTCTGAAGATGAAAACAAATTACTGTTCAGTTAAATATGTTACGAACAATGAAGTAACGATTACTCAAAACTGCAAACTGCAAGTAAAACATGATAGGTCGCAAAGGAAGGGCTCCACTAAAAGGAACGAGACAGATATCATTTCTTTTAAGGGGAGAAGTTTCTCAATTGGGAAATGCGTAAAGCAACAAAGACGACAAGTGAAAATTTAGATAACCAAAGTAGTACAAGGGGTCGAGGATGGATAGTTTTTGATGAGTAAATAAGAAATTATTTCAGTAAACAGAAGTAGACGTTTCATTACGATTCTGTATCCATACACAAAAAACTCCAACCAACAATGTTTATTTAGAAAGTGCAAACATACTAGACTTTTCAGTAACAGTCATGATATTAGGCAGACAATGGTACTCGTATGCACTAAAAATTACCAATATTACTATGTTATAAAATGACTCTCCTTATAAAAAGATAAAAAATTAGGTGCTGTTATAAATACTTATGAGCAGTATCCTAAAATAACAGTTTGATCTGCATCTTCACCATAATCAATTATTTAGTATCGACTTAGCTATAGTGATCTTACACAGACAGAATGAGTTTAATCCATATAAAGTAATCAATTAGAACTTTAATTAGAACTGAACTCTCAAAAATCTATCAAATAATACTTCCTAACTATTAAGATAAAATAAAATACAAAATAAATGAAGAAAAGATGTGGATCTACGACCCGGAGACAAGAGAACAATCAAGCGAGTACTATTCAGACATTAAGCAATATTTTCATAAAACTATTACCGGATATATGGGCAGAAAATTCTTGATTTTTACACCATGATAATGTATCATCTCACACTTCATTGGTTCTTCTTTCGCCAAAAATTCAATTTCCACAACTATAGTATTCGCCTGATTTAGCATCGTGTTTTCAACCTATTCTTTCAACTCAAAAGCGATCGGCCCGTATACACCGTTTAGCCACTATTAAGAATATTAAACCGGAAGCTTTGTGAGCTTTCTGGACCATTCCGAAAATCATTTTTAACAATTGAGGAGTGTACTTTGAACTCCATGATATGGATTCAGAAAAATAAATCGCAGCGTTTCATTATAAGACTTCAAACTATTTATATGATTTGTATATATATATATATTATATAAATTATGTAATAATATTGACCAATCTACTATATATAATAACACTAATTTGTCTACCAATACTAATAATGACTAATTTTCAAATCAACTTACTTTTTATATACCAATATGAATACCTACAACCTATACAACTTAATTATATTTAAATATTAATATTAACTATAATTTTTTATAAAGAAATATTAGGAACATCAAAAACATCGTCCTGCCTACCTTGCCACAATACTAACTACACAATGATATATTGCAAACTCCTTAACCTAGGTATGAAAGAAAACTCTCCAGTTTTGTTTCATAACCTCCAATGATGCCAGTTATACCATTATCTATATTACTAAAGGACTAAAAATTGTATTCCTGCAATATATTATATAATATATTGAGGCACCAAACTTTTCTATCAGACCCGCTTCTATTCATTTACATGTCATAAATTACACGGAATTGCAAACTTATATAAAGGTCTATATTTTCGAAATTCTACAGAATTTTATCCAGCTTCACTTCACATATAACACGCTCCTCGAGAAACGCGCTCCATATATATTGAGTCACAAATTGATTGGAATAATTTTTTTAAAGTTACTGATAGTAAATATGTACATTGTATCAGAGTGATTCCAAACTCAGTGCTATCAAGCTCTTCAATTCCGTGCTGAACTCACGTTCTTTAAAAGCGATTAGAAAATTATAAAAAGAGGTGAGTAAATAATATTCTGCTAAAAAAAGTTTTTTTTAAAAAAAATTTTAGATACCATAAGTGATATGCAAGTAGCTTAAGCATACTAATACATTTTAGGCACTACAGAACTTACTAAAGCATATTAAAATTGTATAATTCCTTACCTTATATAAGTTAACCCATTTCGGACCCCCGTGTCGTACACCACACGGCTAATTTTGAATAGTTTTTAATATTCAAAGAATATTTTATATTTTTTAGGTAAAAGGAAAGTGAGAGTACTTCTCAAATAAATATTAAACATTTCTCATCTACTATAACCTGTTTTATTTTACTATATACTATAGAAATTTTACCGTAAAATTTTAAATCTAAAATTACCTGGTACTTAATGGGTTAATTTTATTATGAACAAAAAGTCTCCAACTAAAAGTCAAGAATGTCTGTAAAAACCATAGTTTTCATATGGACTATATTGTCCATATGGTCTTCAAATAGTCGTAACTTTCTAAAAGGTACGACTATTAATATTTGCTTAGTGTTTTAAATGAGGAATAAATATATTTTTATATATTAATTAATAATTTTTTAATAAAAGTAAGAAGAGAACTATAGATGACGACAACTTCTGTTTTAGAAATAAACTAGATTGGATGGTGTAATTTAAAAACTAGTTTTCGGAGGTTAAATAAAATATTTATTTAATATTTTATATTAAAATTTTATAACTCAAAAATTAAATTAAAATTCTATTAATATAACGTAATACAAAATGTTTTCAACGTTTCATATGGAAATCCAAGGTATATCAAGAAACCTTTAGACTTGGGACCAAAAAACATAAAAACCGAACTAGGTTGTCATCCACATTCGCTAATAGAATGTGGTACATGATATTTATATCATGTATAGGATACTAAACACCGTGATTCAGGTCCATTTTTAAATATGTCAATTGTTGGTAATCTTTAGTGAATACAATTACTCAAACCAAAGCCTATAAACATTGTATTTCTAAATGAACGGAGAACGCTTTTAAGTCACTAATCCTAGACTTTTTAATTATACAGTAACAGAATTGGCCTAAGTGGTTACCTTGGGATTGCCGGTATAACCTAACCTAACCAGCCATGTCATTGAAAGAACAAAGAGCTATGCGGTATCTATGTATAAGATAACTGTTTTAGATCTGAGAGTGTTTCCTTGATGTTCGTGCTTAAAGTACACATTATGTTAGCAGTATTTACCTTGTTTAAATACAACATGGTCATTATCTTCTATGTAGATAAATAAACGACCATTAAACTATATCTTATTTAAACCAGCTTCTGAATATATCAGGAGCATTAACATTCTTTTTAACTCACTAAATTAACCCCCTTGATGCCTTTTCGTTTAACCTCTTACCTATTATATTTATAATAGGTATAAATATACTTTTATTGAAATAGTTACATTTCAAATCCTTTAGTATTAAAAAACCATACGTTTCCAGATTTTTGTGAATAAATGAAGTTTTCATTTTTTGAAGCAAATATAAGAACACAATTTAATCGTAGTCCTGAAATTATATGATTATGTTATGAAGATGCTTTTATAATACTATTTTTAATGACATGTTTAATGTAATTTGAAGTACGTGAAGTCTAAAGATTGTGGTTGTCCAAAATATCTTTTACATGTAAATAACATTGGGTCCTTAGTATGGCTTAGTATATCAACCAAAATAAAAATTATACCTTTAATGGTATAATATGTATAGCAAGATACACTCATTATCTTATACATGTGTTTTCTATAATAACTAATCAAAGGGTCTTTATAGTAGGTACTATAATGATATTTCAACAGTTAACAATTCATTTGTCATATAACATTTTCTTTTTAATGAGTAATATTTGACAAATCGGTATTATAAATGATCTATTTATCAAAATTTATTCAAAATTTATATTCCCTAAAAGAAAAGGATAACAGTGCGCTAAATATCGATGTTATAAGAAACAGATTATATTAATAAAAAAATTCTGACATTTACAGTAATAAATCTATTGTGTAAAACAATCGTCTATGATAAGCCTAGACCATTCATTCCTAAGAGGTGGTTTTAGTGGGTTAAAGTCTCACACTGTGACTTTTGATACTTTCCACGTACTATAAAAAAAAGCAAAACGCCATATAAAACTCAGTATGGTGCTGTTTATACGTTGGTGACATTATTAAGTTATGGTATTTCAAAATCGAAGTAATTGGAATATTAGCGTCAAAGCAGTTCAGCACATAACCAATAATTACGATTTATTTCTTCATGTATTGGTGAACATGGATTTCTGTATGAGTTTTTGTTTCAACGAGATTGTGCTACAGATTATATTGGCAGTTGTCAAAGACATCAACGAGTTATTAAAGTCAATTTTTAGTGATTATATTGTCTACAGAAATAGCATTATTCTGTGAACCATTAGATCTTATGATTTACTATCAGTAGAGCATTTTTTGTAGAAGTATTTAAAGTCATTTTTCTATACGAACATAACAACAGGTGTTCTTAAGATAGAACTATACAGTGAGTGCCCAGAGTCAACCAGGAGATATAACCTTAAATACACGAAAAAGTTATAGAAAATGGAAATTTTAAAGTATGATTTCTATAACATTTGTTTCAAAATTAATGGAAGGAAATCTTCTTTAGTTGTAAAAACCACATAATAAAACCAATAGTTAAGTTCTCTGAAAAATTTAATTTAATAAGAAAATTTTAATTTGATTATATGTACTCGTAAAATAAAATTATTTTTATTTTTATTTTTATTTTTACATTAAATATAAAATTAAACCTAAAGTTAAACAATATTAAACGTAATTTCATGTAATTAATATGTAATTAATCTTGGCCAACTTCAAAAACTTCCATTAAACATCATATTAAACTTTGCTAAAAATTCAGGGTGGTTTTAAAGCTCCTCAGTTTTCTCTAATATAGTAACACAGTGGGCCAATAGTGGATCCTTATAGATCGTCTTTACAACCTAACTTTACCTTATTGACTTATATTAAGAATATTTTTTGTGTTAATGAGTTTTTTATGACTATTTTTGATCACAGCTTTTTTTTGACATGGAAAAAAATAAACAAATCTTCAGAAATAATTTTTATATTAAGTTCTTGAACCTAATAGTCACTTCTTGAATTTAAGGAACCAGTAAAATGACACTATTGTATAGTATTATATACTTCTTAGATTCTGTCATTTTGTTGAAATGGTTGAATATATGTTCCGTCTATCATACATATAGACGAGGTATAAATAGACGAGATATATATAGAAGAAAACTATGTATATACTATTACATACTTCTTAGATTCTGTCATTTTGTTGATATATTTGAATATATGTTCCGTCTGTCATATATATATAGACGAGATATATATAGACGAGATATATATAGACGAGATATATATAGACGAAATATATATAGACGAGATATATATTATCGAGATATATATAGACGAAAACTATAAATATATACAAATATATGTATATATATGTTCAAATATGCTTATTTTGTCACACGTCATACAGATTTCTGTAGTAAATCAACCCGTAATTCGTTATGATAGGTTCGATAGGTGAAACTGATTAAGTGGTTTAGTGTTTATAAACAAAAAATTTCATAATGTGGCGTTTATTTACAAACAAAACAAAAAATCAATACAACGTGCCGATTTGCAAATTTAGTGCGGAAACCGATTTCAGCGCCAAATAAAAAAGAATTTTTGTAAAAACGCGATAAATCGTTTGAGCATTGCAACACGTGCAGTTCTTTCAGTTCAAAAGCCACGAGCAGTCAAAGTCGGTCTATATCTCACCGTCTCTTATCTGTTAAACCAATGTTTGCGTAACAGATAATGATGTAAACAATTAAAAAATTTATTAAATATATTATAATCCAAAATATGTTAATTATGATTAACAAAGAATCAAATGTCTTTACAAACAAATAGATATTTTCTTTATGAAGTTTATACAAATCGACTTTCATACAAATATATATAAATATATATATATATATATAGTATTCATAATTATATATAATAATAATTATTTTATATAATAATCGTACGTGTACATTTCAGAATAACTTTAAATCGTATCGCTCTATATCTTACGAATTAATCGATTTGGTCTTTAGGCATCAAGCTATGCTATGTACGATGTATGCACTACATATTATATATATACTATATATTAAATATATATATTATATTATATATGCCATACATATGTCATACTATATATATATGCCTATATGCCTAGAATTTTATGTACTACATATTATATATATACTATATATTAAATATATATATTATATTATATATGTCATACATACATATGTCATACTATATATATACAAGGTGAGATGAAAAAACTGCAACAAAGTAAAACGCCATAATTTTTTCATTTTTTTTAAATTTTATTGAATGAAAGCAAAAAATGTCGGAAATAACATCAAATTTGAGAATCGGTTTAGATTTGTTCGAATTGGCCACCTTTGGCACGAACTATGGCCTTCAAACGGCCAATGAAACCATCACACGCTGCCCGAAAGTGGCTCTGCGGTATTTTGTCCCATTCTCGGCGAAGCGCTTGCTTGAGATGATCGACACTTTGGTATTTTTTAGTTCCAACCTTGCTTTCCAAAATACCCCAGGCACAATAGTCCAACGGATTGGCATCCGGAGATTTTGGTGGCCATTGTGCGGTGGAAATGAAGCGAGGAACCTCATTTCTTAACCATTCTTGGATGGCGCGTGCTGAGTGCGATGGTGCTGAGTCCTGTTGGAATGTCCAAGGTCTGCGGCCGAAATGTTTGCGTGCCCAGGGCTTCAGAACTCCCTCCAAAATATTTTCGCGATAGATTTGCGCATTTAATTTGACACCACGGTCGATGAATACGAGCGGCGAGCGACCATCGGCTGTTATGGCGGCCCACACCATCACCATGGCCGGCTTTTGAGTTGTGATGGCCAACCGAAGTTGCAAATTTTCAGCTGACCTCTCTGGCAAGTAAACACGATCATTTTGTTTGTTTACAAACTGCTGGATAACGAATGGTTTCTCATCGGAGAAAACCAAATTCGGCAGTTCACCACTTTCGGCCAAGCGAAACAACTCTTTAGCTTTTTCGAGTCTAACTTTTTTTTGCGCATCAGTAAGATCTTGCACTTTTTGGAACTTGAATGGCTTTAGTCCAAGCTCATTTTTCAATATTTGCCGAATGGCATATTGCGATATGTTCAGCTCACGAGCCATTTTTCGTCCACTGCGACGCGGATTTCGTTCAATTCGCTTTTTCACTTTTCGAACCATTTCTGCCGATGTTGCTGTTTTTTTTCGTCCACTTCCTTGACGTCGGGCTACGCTACCAGTATCATGGTAACGAGCGATGGTACGAGACACAAAACATTCACTTTTAAATGCTGGAGGGCTCTAACGATAGCCACTTGTGGTTTTCCAGCCAAATGCAAAGCAATCACACTATCACGCTTGAATTCCATCACAAATAACTTTTTTTCTGAAAAATTCCCACCAAAATGCTTTTGTGCGCTTATAAACAATATAATGAGCTGTCACTAGAATAAATCTGACAGCTGTGGGACGAGCGGTTTAGAAATGACAGCAGTCTGAAGTTGGTTGCAGTTTTTTCATCTCACCTTGTATATGCCTAGAATGTTAGTTATTTTATGTATATATCGTATTTGTCAAGTCAGTTAGAAAATGTCTTTAAACTGTGACAAATGGTAAGACGATCTTTTTAATTATTAAATTGCTTTCTTATATAATTTCTTATATACGATTTATATTTTTATATAAAACTTTTATCAAATATTTCTAAAAACTAAGTACAAATATTTCTAGGGTTTAACTATATTCTTACTTGTACATTGCGGTAATTTCGTGATTAAGACAATCATATATCCAATACATAGTGAATAATTTTTCATATATACCAAATAAGGAATACTTCAAAAATTATATATATTTTTTAAATAACAAATAAACATATATTCAGTATATTCTACGCCTGGTGGCAGACAATTGATGTCATTTAAAAATTTATAAAATTTTGACTATTAAACTTTTAGTTTTTTGAAAACAAAAAACAAACCTAAATACATTGGTTGAGTCGATTTATAACACAGGTACTCGTTAATGATGGGAATATGTGGTATCTAAATAACACCTTCTTGCGGTTCTCAACTCAGAATTGTGACTTTAATAACAATTGGCGTCTGTTTTTTAATAACAACTTTAGTTTCATACTACAGTTTACATGAATTAAGATTGAAGATCTAACTTTAAGCGCCTATTAAGTTGGAACCCCAGAAATATATAATGTAATTTGGAACTAAATTGGAGAATTCCAAATTCGCTGGCATTCACTCAGCTATCAATTGATTTTCATTCATATAATAAAACCGTCTTCAAATCGAAGTCAATATATCTGAGAGTTTCCAAAGAAATTTCACTGATATATTAACTGACAGTTCTTTTAAAGTACCAACTTTTCTTTGTACCAACTTCAACCGCTTCTTATGGGGTGGCAATCTTAAGAATTAGCCCTATAGCTTCAGTGGTTTAAGTAAAAAATTAGATTTCAACGATTGTTTTGAATGGTTCTTACTCTAAATATTGATACTAATTAAGTATGTAATATTCTATATTCTAAATTTTTATAAATATGAATATGGATAAATATGAGTATGAATATCCTGTAGATCAATTCAGCGGTTTGGAACCTCAGTCTATTTAGTACGAATACACCTAACAAAATTTAACTTAACAAAATTTTAATGTATAAATATAAATATATTAGTAGATAAAAATATAAATATATTTATATACATATAAATATGTAAGTATATATATATATATATGTAGATATATAGATTATTTTTATATATATGTAGATATATAGATAGATTTCTAATGTCTATTATTTATTTTTATAGTACGATTCTGATATTACTAAAAGAGTTTAGTGAATCCATAGACAAGTGACAATTATTAGGTGATAGTTCTTCTACATTAAAGATATCCTCAAAAATATATGAGTATTATTTAAATAATAATAACTAAAAGTCGTTAAAATTTAAAATTTATTACTTATTTATTTATTATTTATTTATATACTTAATATGATCCAATACAATATAATAGCTTATTATATATATATTATATTATGAATGCTACAAATTTTTTTTCATTAATAATGCTCACACACTTCAACTTTGCTGTCTTATAGAAGTGTTTAATTATATTGTATAAATTAAAACTAACTTCAGGTCATAAAACTTTAATATTTGTTATATCTAATATATTAATATAGATCATTGATTGAGTTAAAGTTTAATAAGGTTTTTGCACCAAATAAATTCCGAAACACAAGCTATCTGACATATCAGTTTTCAGTTCATTTAAATAAAATTTGAATATAAATCTAAAATGACACCAATCAAGTGCAGTGCATTATGCTCAAAACATCGAGGCAGGAGTAATATCTCTAGCACAAAGAATCAGTTCATTGGCAACTACACCTTTAAACGGTATTATGTCTTCAATTTTCGCTTATATATTTTCAAGAAGTGATTGTGCCTCAAAACTTGAACTACTTGTTTAAAGTATGGTACCACTGATCTTCAATTTTTTATTAAAATACAGTAATATTTCTGACCTTCAACTTCTCGTCGTAGAAATGAGGCACCTGACCACCTTTGTTACTCTATCTTACGGGCATAGATCAATAAGATCAATAATAATTAGATCAATAATCACATTGGTTTGATAGTTGATAACAGAAAAAGATGAATCTTTTCAATCTTTTAAGTTTTATACAAAACTGTCACAGCGTACCGGAAATCAAGGGAACTCACAATACTAATCTATTTCAACTATTCAAAATGTTCCAATCACTTTGATTACTTAGTAAATCAAACTTAAATCCAAACTTAAATTGGAATATATAATTCATTGAAGTTGTGATACAATAAATTATAATATCATAATAAATCTTAATAAACTTAAAATCACTTGTTCATGTGATATATATATTTGTAAATAGCAAACAAACCGCTGGGAAAATATGATTAACATAATAACTATATAGTCATCGATTGGGACCAAACTTATAAGCATAGATTAATAATTCGATGTTACATGTATTTGACACTTCGACTGCTCAGATAATTAACTACAAAAAGAGTATTATATGAAGTACACACATTTATAAATCTGTAATCTATTATGTAACCAATTATGTATAATATATGTACTCGTATGTTATATGACATTATTTATGTTTTTTGTCTTATTTCAAAATATTTAATTTAAATTATTAAATACCTAAGCTAAGTGATAACACTTGTTGAGATTTATATACATATATACATATATATTTATATACATGTTTACGTATATATATGATTAATATACATTAAAATTAAATAATATAAATTATTTAATTTTTAATTATAATTTTTAATAATATTAACGAAATGTTGTTTATTACAAATTAATTTTTAGTATTAATTAATAAAAAGTCAATAACAATTATTAAATAGTTAACCATATATTATTTTATCTATTTTCGAATTATGCAATCGAAATTAGTTTCTACAAGTATATTTGAGTCTCTCCCACAATCGACAACTGACTAAATGCACTAACCCCAACTTAAGTAAAAAAAAGAAATATGCAATTACAGTTAAGTATATAGAAAATATAAATAATGTTTTTTATATATTTTATATCTGGCTATAGGTTACCATTTTATTGAAATTAAACGTTTCTTTAATATTTTTTAATGTAGGTATTCTATATTTCGACTCTCCTTGTTGTCTCTTGTCTATATTGCACTGCTCAATAGAATCAAGAATATGACGTTGGGGTATAAATTTTATTAATATTAATTTATGTTTAATAATTTTAGATCCTGATCCTGATGATAACTTTCAAGAAGAGTCGAAATATAGAATATATTAAAAAATATGAAACAAACGTTTTTTATTTTAATTTTAAGAAAAAGGTGATCTGAAGCCGGATATAAAATATATAAAAAAAATTATTAAAAACCATGTCGAGAAACAAATTCAAAATGAAAATATATATAGTCACAATATTCGCCTTCAATAACTAATCTATTGAAAATTATATTAAAAATTGTGTTTTATAGGTTCGAATTGGGGTTAGCCTTAGGAAGGCTTACACAAATCAAATTCATATTCAAAAAGTTTGTATGAATTGTTAAATAAATTTGTACAATAATTGAAATAGTTAATCTTCAATAATTTGTTTTTTGACGTTTAATTACTAGATAAACCACTGTTAATCGTTGCAAGCCTTATTCCAATTAACTGAAATTTGTATAAATGGTTGCATTTTGAAAATAAATAAACAAATACTTATTCTTTATACGAGTAAAAGTAGAGTTAACTTAAATCGTTTTTGAATGATTCTCATAAACAAATAACTAATAGATATATTATGTTTAATGTTATTATTAAAATAATTGACTGTGTTTTATTTTCTAATGTAGTATACTACACATATTCAACACGGCTTTCATCCTTAGCTATTTGAGGAGGATTCGTTCTCTCTCCACCACATACTACACATATGGTAGGTTGATTACTTCTTCATGAAACTTCCAATTTTTACGTTTTTTCTATATATGTATTTTTATTTTTAATTAATTACTGTATTTTTCCTACCCTATATATATAAATATTTAAAATAAATATATAAATATAAGTATAAATAGAAATATAAAATATAAAAAAATTAAAATATAAATATATAAATATAAATATATAAATATTTATTATATTAATAATCACACAGATTCCAATTAAATAATTAACATGATTAATTATGTAGTAGTAGTAGGAGAAATTAATATGAAATTGTCTTGACAGACTTCTGACACTCCAATGTGTTGTTATTTACTTTAAATAGAATTATTTAATAACATTAAACTCTTATATAATATATTATAGCATAATTCACTACACTCAATATTTATTAAATAATATTTATTTTTTCAAACATTCTATTTTAATTAACTTAATTAATTTTTTTTGTTTACTATAAATAATTGCTTCGTGTAATTGACCTACCTTTAGCAAACGGCTTTGGATTTAACTGTTTACGCCTGGACATGGTACGTAAGAAAATCCACAGAAAGCTGATCCAAGTCGCTTTTTGCGTGATTTAAAGGAACCGTTTTTTTTCAAAAAATTCACAGATTAGTTATTGAAAACACACAGCAACTGTTGACAGATTACAAATATACTGTAAATAATTATACATACATATATATATATATATATATATGGTATATATATATCACTCACAATTTTTAAATTTTTTGAAATAAATTCTTTTTTTAATTTGTTATTATTTGGGTATTAAAATTTTTTGTACTGTACACAATGCGAATTTTTTCCGCGTTTAGCATTACGATAAGAGTAAATGCATAAAAATAATTTATTTTTTGTTTAAGCACTAAACTGAAGGTTTCGTAATATTTCTTATCGTTTCACATATTAAATTTATGTGATTCCGAATCGAAAAATGTTTAAATTCAATTCGAAATGATTTTTGTTTAATATTTGAGTTAAACAAAAGCTGTGAAGTATAATGAATACAAAAAGATAACTAAACAGATCATCACGACAAAGGCAATATAACTCAGCCGCTTTGCACATTATCAAAAATAAATACCAATTCAAAACATTATAAAAAGTAAATAAATAAACAATTTTAGCGCTCTTTTTGCATTGCAATTAAGTTTTGAAAACTTAACAAAACTTCGCGCGACTCCACATCATAGACCAGGCAAACCGGCGAATCGTTCGCAACTAACACTGAGAACACAAAATTGCAATCTTGACGTGTTTGCATGGCTTACATATAAATATTGACACAACAGAAAAGCTTTTTAAAACTTAAACGTACAGAGTTGCCAACTTCCCTTATGTGAAACAAACTTCAGTGGAATCAAATAGTTTGACAGAACAAATTAGCACACAAAATATTAAAGTTATATAGCGGTACATTTAAAGTTTCATTTTTAAAAAATTCTAACATTTTAAAGTCGGTTTTGTTTTTTTAAGAATATTAACTTTTATTTCGTGCGTTAATTTTCACAATATTTCTATAAGTATTTCGGCAAATTCGCTTTTGACTTCATACTAATATTTCTCTATTAGAGATAAATATAAAAAAAACCAAAATAATATTTTTTATATTTGTAAGTTTTAATAGCCATATTTTGGTTCATTTTAATGTTATTAAAACTTTAATAGTATAGTAGTAATATATAGTAGTATAGCATTTTTATTTTAGTTCTATAAACTATATAATATTTCATTCTTAAAGCTAATGTTACACGTTAATTTTTGCTAATAATAAATAAATTACAAAATATTTACACATTAAAATATTGTTAATTATTGAACAATAATTTAATAATACTAAACCTATTTATACATATTAAACAAATTATAACAATATGTAAGACAAAATCAATATAATAAATATTTCAGCATAATATTATTGACAAGCTAAATTGAATAAATAAAAAAAAACTAAAACACAAATAATAACCACAACGCATATTTGTTTTTAATGGGTGTGAAATAAATATTATTAGCTCATAATTTATTAAAAACAACAAAATATTATAAAATTTATTTAAATTTATTACAACCAATTTTTTTTTAATTTAAATTATATAAACAATATATAATTAAGCTTTGTTTTAGTTATTTATTGTTTGTATGAACAAACATTATTATGAACTAATTGACTAAAAAATTGAAATCTAAAATTCATAAAACAACTTTTTGAAAAACTTAAATATTTTTGATTATATTCTATAGGTACTCTGATAATCTCTATATATCTCTATACTTTTTTATAATTCATTTAAAAATCAAGAAATTCTTTTTTTTACTATCTTAGACGGTTTTTTAAAAATATATTTAAACAGTTCACAAAAATATATAAACCCATAAATAAAATTCATTTTATTTTAATTTAACAAATGTTTTCTTTTAAATCAATTAAAGAATTTTGAGCTGCTTTTTATATTTTATATAAAACACTTCTTTTTTAAATAATGTGACAGCACAATAATTTACTACTTTAATAGTTACTAGAATTTTAATTCATATTATTTAATTTAAAATGGTCAATTTAATCAACCTAATTTTATTTTATTACATTTTATTACATTGATGTTTTGTTATATGATTTTATTATATTTTATTTTATCACATCATATAATTTATTATGTATATAACTTATAATATAATGTATTTATTTTATCATTTATTTTTTATTTTATTTTGGTTTATTTTGTTTTCACCACATTATTTTTATTTATTTTATTTTACAATATTTTATTTAATTTTACACTACTTTATTTTATTTTTTATTATTTTTTTTTTTATTTTATCTTAATTTAATTTGTTCCATTTTATTTTATTTTATTTTCATTTTATTTTATTTTATTTTATTTTATTTTATTTTATTTTATTTTATTTTATTTTATTTTATTTTATTTTATTTTATTTTGTTTTGTTGTATTTTATTTTATTTTTGTTTATTTTGTTGTATTTTATTATTTTATATCATCAATTTATTTAATTTTATGTATTTTTTATAAAGTTTAAAAATAAAAATAATTGTTAAAGTAATTTGATAGTCAAAACAACTATTTTGTGATTTATATTTTAATAAGTATAATATAAAAATAAAGATTGAGTAAAATGAAAAAATTAAATAAGTAAATTATTCGAAATTTTTAAATTATTGCACATCGTTTGCAATAATATCCGTATAAAATATATAAAATTTCCAAAAATAGGTGAAATATGTTTACAATATGTAGCAATATTAAAAAATTAAATATATCTAATATTATATCTAATTAGATAACATATAATTATTTTATTTAATTTTTTTTTTGTTTTATTATATCTTACTATTTTATCTTATATCTTTTATTTCATTTCAATCTATTTTAATTTATTTTACTTTACTTAATGTGACGTTATTTTACACTATTTTATTTTATGTGATTTTATTTTATGCTATTGTATCTATTTTATTTTATTTATTTTATTTTATTTTATTTTATTTTATTTTATTTTATTTTATTTTATTTTATTTTATTTTATTTTATTTTATTTATTTTATTTTATTTTATTTTTTATTTTATTTTATTTTATTTTATTTTATTTTATTTTAATTTATTTTATTTTATTTTATTTTATTTTATTTTATTTTATTTTATTTTATGTTATTTTATTTTATTTTATTATTGTTATTTTATCACTTTGTTTTATTTTATTAAATTTAATTTAATTTTATATATTTTTTATAGAAAATAAAATCAATTCTCAATGTGAATAACATCAAATAATTTGATAGTCGTATATGGTCCACAGTCATTGTGAACTAATTGAAAAAAACTAGTTTTTTAATTTTTATTTTAATAATTGTAATATGAAACCCGCTCACCTAATTAAGTTTTGACTTCAAATAAAATCCTAAACAATATTGTATTATGTCAAGTTACAATTTGTTTAATATAAACCATTATTCTACTAACAATCATATTATTTTATAAGAATTATTTTTCTTTATTGGGATTTGCTTTTTTAATTTGCAATACAAAACTATTGTTGTGAAATATGTTCATGATATGTTGAAATATTATAAACTTAGATATATGATAATATATAATTCTGATCAGATTTATACCAAATTCTTAAGTTTTATGTTATTATTCTATAAATTTTTCCGAAATTGTATTTTCAAGACTAAAAAAGAATTACCTTGGCAACCCTTTTTCAAGCTTAATTCCGTTGAAATGTTGATTGACTTTAAATGCTCAAAAAGGATACAAAATAACTGTCTTAAGAGAGTTTTGTTATTTTTTGTATTATTTTTATGAACGTAGCGTTATTAAATATAGCGAAATATTTTTATGTACGAATCCTTGCCTTGGAATAGATATATATATAATACTAATGGTCTCACTTCTCATTTTACTAATAAGGCAATATATATAACGACATACTATTATTGACTAATTTTTATTTTCTTATGTACATAAATTTTAAATAATTATTTATTTATATTTTTATATATTTATTGTATATTAACCATTTATTTATTTTCAAATTAAGTTTAGTGTTTATGTTAAACAAAACCAAAAAAAGTCATCTCTTATCAATATCTATTTATATCAATTAAAATAACATAATATAATAATATATAAACAAAATAACTAAATAATCAAAAGTTATATAATTTTATTTATTAATTCTATGATTTTATAATAACATTTTTATTAAAAATAAATAAAATTATTTTGTCTACTTAAAAGGAGGACAAACCGTGTTTACAAAAAACTGTCTAAATATGAATATTTTTGCCTCGAATATCCTTCCCATTTAAAATAACGCAGTCACTTTCGAAAAACGTTCATAAACTACTGAAATCCTACATAACGCATCGAAAATATAGAGTTAGACACAAATCTTTCAATTCACAAGAGTACGATATCAACACTGGAGTTCCTCAGGGTAGTGTCCTTGGGGCGCTTCTATACTTAATCTACGCAGCTGGCATTCTTCTATATCCTAACAATTTGCTGACGACACTGCTATAGTCAGTACCGACCGTGACTGCACTATAGCATCACAAAATTTTTATACAGATATCTTGATTTGATTAAAAAAGGACTTGTTAAATGGAGAATCAAGGTGAATGAAATTACGTATTTAATTAAGTAACTTTTACTCTAAGGAGAGAAACATGCCCATTCCTTGCAATTAAAACCAATAATATGGACACAGCTTAATCACATTCTGTTAAGTATCTGGGAATTAATCTATATAAAAAGCTCACGTGGACAAGTCATATTGAAGCTGAAAGATGCCAAGTAAATTTTAAATATAAGGAATTGTATTGGCTATTAGATCGCAACTTTAAACTTAGTTTCGATAACAAATTGTTAATTTACAAATCTATATTAAAGCCAAATTGGAACTATGGAACAGAACTGTGATGTTCAGCGTGTAACTCCAATATAGAAAAAATCCAGAGAGTATAAAAAAAAAATTCTCTGACAAGCTACTTGCGCTCCGTGGTACGTTAAAAACAAAAATCTGCACAAAGATCTAAATCTACTAACCGTCGAAGAAGTGATATGGTAATATACATCTAAATTTCTATAGAGACTCAAGTCGCATCCAAATCCACATGCTCGATATTTATCTTCTGTAACTGCACTAAATCGCACTTTGATAAATATTGAATACTTTAACTCAATTATTTAAGGTTTGCAAAATTATTGTCAACTTCTATTTATAAAGAGTCAATGGAAAAAGAAGAAGAAAAAAAAATTCCTTTCCTAAATATTCTTTCTTCCTTCTCAGCCGTTTTAAGAAATGTGAAAAAAATTCTTCTTCCTGACAGAAGGAGAGTAAAACTTGGAAAAAATGTCTAAGACAAGAACGTTTATCTATTTATTCGCAACAAGTTCACAAAAGACACGAAATTCGTTTCTCTTAAAATTAAAATTTTTATTTAACCCTTTTAAGCCTTAGTTTTTGAACTGTAACCTGTTATTATCGGAGGATCAGATATCTTAAAAAAAAAAACGGGGATTTAGTACCGGAAAATATAATTTTTCAATTGCAAATGTCAGGTATTGAACCCTGCATAGTTTAAATCATGTACTTGAGTGTGAACATACACAGGGAACGTACCTTCATTTAATTTGTGTTATTCAAGTTTCGAGTTTTTTCAACTTTTATTGTTATAATTAACACTCTCAATATTATTAATTATAACTAACGCATAAACCACAGCTACAAAAATTAACTAAACTATAGTTAGGTTGCTTTTTATATTAGTAATTCCTAAACATGAATAAGAAGTTTATTGTTGAATATCTATTCTTGAAGCAGTAGAAATACATATTACTGAATACTACTTCAGATGGTTCAATGATAAATCTCTAACCTATACTTAATTTGCATAACCTAATAACTAAAGTATAAACCACAGCTATATGAATTAACTTAATTATAATTGTATTATTTTATATAATATATTAATATAGGTATTTATATATTTATATATTTTATATATTATTTTATATAAACTTTAACATTAAGGTTAAAATTATTCAAAAATTAAAACGAATATAGAAAAGAGCCTATGGGACTTAGAATAGGTGTAATAAAAAGAAATCCATTATATTCGCATGGAATTGCAGGCTTATTTACCATAGTTAGATTGATACGATTTAGAACAAATATGCGCCGTTTTGTTCGATAGCTTGTTGCCATTTTGAAGCCAATTATCTCTTATAGAAGTCCTAGGTCCTATTGAAGTGAATTTTTACCATAAAAATCATTAATCGTTCGCCATAGACAAGAACAGTTGGTAATCACTTGGTACCAGGTATGGACAGTAAGATGGATGCATAAAAACTTCACATTTTCATTGATGGAACACATTTTCTCGTCTATTGTCCAAAGCTGGCCGTTTCTGGAACCCCCATTTCACTACTGATCGCACAAGAATTAAAGATTGCACAAAAAACCATGCAGAACCAATCAGAATAAAGCTGAATACAAAGAGAAGTTCGATGTATGGGTCCCACACGAGTTAACGCAAAAATGGTGGTGAGTTCATGGACCGAGTTTTCATCTACAAATCATCTACAAAATCGACCCATTTCTGAAACGGTTGGTGACTAGTGGATAAGAAAACTGAATAACAATCATTAACGACAACATCAAGCGGATTTTTACTACACCTAATATTAGAAATAATTAACCCTTTAGAACAGAAAATATATTTTACTGAATAGTTCAGATGTTTAAATGGCAAACCTTTCCCCGATCAATTGGCGATAGATACTTAAATATAAAAACTTCTTTATTTTAGCAGGAACTTTCTATATATTTTTTTTGAATAATATAAACGAAAAAAAAAAATGATTTATAAGACAAAGAGTGCAAATCTAATAAAATATATTTTAAATATAGACAGCGATTTTAGGAATGATTCAGGATTTCTGAAATTGTTTAAGTCACTAAAATATGTCGATTATTTTCTTCCAAAAAAAAGCCCTTGTGTCCTTTGGTATGTGGTGTAAGACCATAATTTATGATCTAATTTTTTTATTATTTTATGTATAAAAAGTAAGCGCAATTTTGTAATGCGCGGCATACGTCCTTTTGTAGCCAAGCGCTTTATTTTTTAGTTTGAATTATGCAGAACCGGATGAACTTCATTTCCGTCCATGTCAACTGTATTAAAATCTATGCGCGAACAATGGAAACCTTTAATTCCCAGTCATTTAATAAACAAATATATATATATGTATGTATTATATATATATATATATGTATATATATGGGCGCATATAATTTTCATTTGAAAAAATTCAAAAAATAATTGGATAAAAATGTTGGAAAAGAAAATCTTTCATCCGAGTTTATATATATATATATATGTATAAATATATATATCTATATATATATATATATGGAAGCAGTTTTGTACGTTTAATAAAGCGATTTGCAGCGTTTAGTGCGAGACCAAAAACAATTGTAGCAAGGATTATTAATAATAAGAAAATGGGTTGTAGTTTAATTTCCTGTGGTACCATAGATTTTTCTGGTAAGCTTGTAGAAGTGGACAAAATATGACCAAATCCTGACGCATAAAAATTAATTTGGAAACGAAATGCAAAACAGTATTTTTAGTTTTAAAAAATAGTTATGCTAAAATTCAAATGAAGAAAAAAAACAATTTGAAAAAACCCATCAATTATTAGACACAAATCTTTTTGACTACAGAAAGAATTTGGAATGTTAATAAATTATAAATAAATTATTATGATTTGGTAAAAACAGTGCTTAGTCCAAAATTAATATTAAAAGTTTCACCAATAGGTTTTGTAGGATCCCTTATAGATTGTTATGGTACTTTAAATTCCAATAGTTTTCAATGTAATCGTAAAATGTCAGAGAACTCAGCCTATGAAAAAAAAAGCTTCACTATCTAGTAATCAAAAGAAAGATATAAACATCTCTTATCTCTCTAATCTCAGTAGTATCAAAAGCCTAAAAAATGTTAGCAAAATGGAACAGTATATTCTCGACAAACCTCAAGAATGATACTTTAATCTCCAATAATTTTCAATATAACCGTAAAATATCGGACAATCTAGCCTAAGAAAAAATTGCTTGAGTATCTAGTAACTAAAAGAGAAGATATAAAAATCTCTAATAACTATGAAGGAATAACGGTCACAACACCACAGTGGTATCAAAACTTTAGAAATTATCAGCAAAATAGAGTAATATATTCTCGGCAAATCTCAAGAACGATATCAATAGTTTTATAGTGAAGATAAAAAATAAATCTATTTTTTGACAGTTCTTTGTTTCTTCTACATCAATGAAACCAGAAATATTACATTCCAAAACCCTGGATAGAGTGAAGAGCAATTAATAGATCAGTACTGATATAATATTGACGATTTTAATGATAAAATGTGCGATTAATATCTATAAACACCAGAAATCATCGGGTGTCAAAGACAACTTTCCAGCTTAACCAAAATATTATAGACAACATTTAAAGTCCATTCAGAATTTAGGATAGTTAGAATCAACATTGCACTTGCTTACATACCAAAAATATGAGAAAATACAAAGTGATTTCTACACCGAAGGTAGGAAAGAAGAGTCCCGCACAAACAAAAGACTACAACAAATTTATCTGGAGATAATTACATCAGATCTAAAATTTCAGTAAGAGTTCCACTGCAGTCTTGTCAACATGCATGTACGCTGATCATTTTACAACGACTAGATAAAAGGTATATTTGACAACACCTCGTATGAAACTGTAAATAAGTCTCTGATTAGAAAAGGGATTAAAAATCCATGTACGGGACTATGTTTTTCGAATCAGGATGCCGAGATTCTCATTAGATTCGTAATGTAAAATCAATCAACTAAATAATAAATTAATAAACTATTTCACATCTGCACTTTCTGCTCATGTTTTTCATTCACTTATTAACTATCCTGCTATTCGCTATAAAAATGGGCTAAAAAATGTCTTATGGTGCTGTTAGCTTTCACGATCATCATACTAATTATACGTATAGATAAATCTGCTTTAGGATACTCATCTCTCATTCTTTTAAGGAAGTTGTGGCAATGGTACCAACTAAATTGGAGTATAAAATTTTTTTTTATTTATTTGAAATTCATATGTCTTATGTCTCTTCCAACAATTTCTTTAAGCTTACAATTATTTTTAACGTTCTATGTATAGATGGTTCATGTTACCGGAACTATGCGGAACTAAGAACCTAAATAATTTTCTATAAAAACAAAATTTTTTTTAAGTTCAAGATATTCTGATTTCGTTCTATTATTAATTAGAAATTATATTGAAAGAAAATTCACTTTCACTTTCCATATTTGTAGTTTAAGTCTGTAGGGGTGACACCAACTCTAGTCATATCACTTGACTAGTTTACTTAAAAATATTAATTGTAATATGTTAATTGTAAATCAATGACACCACTTTATAAATAATTTACAAAGAATTAATCATTTTATATTACAATGTCAATACTATATTATGTACATACATAACGAATTATATATATCATGTTAGGGAGTATTGAAGTCACTAAATAATTACATATAGATATTCTTCATCAACTTGTCAATGCGAACGAATATAAACCTGTAGGCCTCGAACCCACTAAAACCACCTCTTAGAAATGAATGGAGAAGATTTCCAAAGCCGTGTGGAAACTTCATTCCAGTAATCATGGAAAAGAGATAAGAGCAGATAGGCTTAAAACCTGATGGCTTTAACTACTATATGTATGTTGACTATATGTTGAATCCTATATAAATCGACGATTCAACTATATGTTTCAATATAAAAACTTCTATATCCATATTTTTATTAAATTTAGACTTATAGCATTACAAATTATGTTTCATATAGTTATCAAAAATGGATCAATAAGTAAAAATATAATTATAACTGTCAAATATGATAATGTAGAGCCAGATTCAGTTTCCTATTTGAAGAGGTAACCATTTGTACTTTTATATTAAGGTTTAACACTTAACATTATTTTATTAAGTGTTTAAATAATATAATATGTGTAGAAAAAGTTTTTCATAAATATTTATCTGTCAATGATATTTCAACGATCGTAAAGCTTAAGCTATCTTTGTTTTGTTCTTATTATATCTTTTTAGTCATATATACATAAACACATATAAAAATTGATTATTAGGATTAGAGTAGTTTTATAGTCAACTTTGTCTATATATACATGTATATAATTTATACGTAGTGTATAAATAGTGTTAATCAAAAAATTAAAAGCGAGAAAATCATTAGGATTCATCAAGGATCAAAATATTGAAATTAATAATCATAATTTAAACATTTTATCATGATCAATAAAAATAGTATTATATATATTGGCGGGATATTTAATCAATTCTACATCGCAATATGTATTCCAAAGATCACTGTACTTTTTATAACTAAGAGCATTAACAAGTGTTTTATGCAATAGGTTATACCGGCGATTCCTGATGGATCCACTTATGCCTATTGGTCTATCGTGTTTTTTTTTATGCAATTGCATTTCACCTTAATCACAATAATCTCTGAGCCAGCTTCAATACAACGATTTGCATGGTTCAAGATCAGGATGAAATAGTGTTTAAGACCGTCGACCAGTTTTTCTTCAGAATGTCCGTGTAAATCTTTTAATTTTAATTTTCTGCTGACAGTCAGAACCGAGTATACATAGCTCCATGGCGTAGAACCTAGGGTACCTCAAGGTAGCATTATCTAACCAATGCTTTACCTTTAGTAAATGCTGGTTGATGGTGAGAGTAGATTTCAGATATGTTTTTAGCTATACTACGTTTATTACTAAAAACATAGAGTTTAAGGGCGTTTTAAAATGCTTTTTTAATTGTTAATTTGAGACTAAAGTTTCACTAAAGACAAATAACTTTTAATAGCCAAACAGCCAACCGTAAAAGATTATTTAACTAAAATTAAAGTAACATTTCGAATATTCACTTAACACAGCTTTAACATCTATATAATATAAATATGTATATTAATGTGAAAAACTCTCAAGAATTTCTAATACATCTATAGTAAATTGATTTTGATCTTTTATATAAATTAATAATGATATGTACTATAGTACTAAAGTTAGTGCTTTATATAGCACTTAACTGCTACGCATAGGTTTTTTTTATATTGTCATTATTAATTTGTTTGTACGTTTGTATGAAACTTTTTTCAAAATGTCATCGTTAATGTCGATAAGACTGTTTTGGTCATGACCAAAAGAAATATTATACTACGAGTCATATCACAAGTGTCAATTTTGTATTGTCACTACTAAATTAATACTTTTTTTCTGTGCCTAAATTTAAAAGATATTTATTAAAAATACATATATCTTATTCTAATAAGATTTGATCGAATTCACGCACCAACGTGACGAGGTGCAGAAAGTCTGGTCACCGTCACCAAAATTTAATCGAAATTTCACTCTTCCACTTATTCTCCATTTCTCCACTATTCTACTTAATTAAATTTAAAAAAAAGAATTGTACATAAGAAGTGACCATAACGGTCTCTATAACGTGGACCTTAATCAGTTTACACTAATAATTGAAGTAAATGTTATTGTAACGTATTATTTATGTTTTAACTCTTTAATATACAAAACACTATTCAAAAGTTTTCTTGGATATATAACGTATTTGGCACTCTGATCTCCTCTCATAAATGAAATAAAGAAACTTTTGCTTTTACTTGTACCTCAAATCGAACTATGGAGCAAAGCGTTTGTATTTAAAATGTGGGCCCACCAATACACTTTTAACGTTCTAAATGAATGTGAACCTGTGGAGTCTTTATGCATTTAAGAAGAAAAGCTTCTAAAATCATATCAACACTCTGGTAGTTTTTAGTGCTGACCTTGACCTTATATTATATAGCAAATAATATAATGTCCCATACCTAGATATAGTATAGCGCAGTTTTGCATCTGATGATGTCATTCGTATAAAATTTAATGCTCCGTTCCAACAACATCGAAAGAGAGAAACATTCATACCAATCGAAGCCATCACAAATTCTGTTGGATGAGTTCTTGTGGATATTCGCATGTCTAAAGTTGTAGATTCGATCTTATTATTTTTTTACGGATTGTTCGATTGTTGAGCAGACATTTTCTTGCAAGCATAACTGTTTTTTATTCTAGAGACCCTAGTTTTTTTATTTGAACATCGATAAAATCGTTCTATTACTTGTAATACATACTTCACTCGTCAAGACTTAAGCTAGCTGTCGAAAGAGGGATCTCCAAGAAGTTTTTCTGATAACTTAACCAATCTGCAATTCGAGTGAAAAAAAGGCAAATAACAAACACTAAAAACATTATAAAGCCAGCGGGTATATAAAAATTTATAAAAGTAAACCTATAGCATACCTTAACAAAGGACTATGGAAAAGAATAAATGTATCTACAACAGGAACTTAAGTCAAATGAATAATTAATGAAACGTGGAGCACTCGTTTCATAATTGTGTTCGATGTGTTCAGGTGAACATTCATTTGTCTTCCACTTCGGCACCGGAATTCGTTTGATTCGATCCTTAACTTTCCGAACCGCTCCAGCCACAGATATAATTTTTTTTTAGATCACTAGAAAATATCATTTTTCAACACTATTTATTTGGTTATAACATGATATGATGCAAGAATCTAGGCGACTTAAGGGTTTAACAATAATCACTTGTGGGTTTCCGCTTAGTTAGGGCGCTATCACATTATTTCTTCCATCATACACAAAATTGCTTTTCAAAAATCTGAGAAGCAGAATCTTTCGCATACCTATAAGCAATAAAATAGGTTATCACTAGATAAAAAAAATATCACTAAGTAGTTAATATTAAACTTTTCATAGTAATTGTTTTAAAAAGAGTCTAAGAACAAGAAAACAATGAACAAAGGTTATAGGCTTTACTTGAGTCAAGAAGAAGTGTGTAACATTATGTTGTTGTAAAAGGATACTAGGGAAAAATTTGAGGATTTTTACCCCAAAAATTAAAATTATCCAATTCAATTACTTAGGGGAACAAAATTATTGGCTGCATTTGCAATTCTATGTTGCAATTTTTGTTCTTTTCGCTATTGGACGGACAGACGGTTATATCAAAATTCCGCAAGTAACATTCACTGAAAAATATTATTAAGTTTATAAACAAATTTATAGATTTATTTTGCATAAATATAATATTAAGTTCTTTTAGTTACTGGGATAAAAAAAAAACCTTATCCTTGTATTAATTTATTATACTCGCAATTTAATGATATCAAAAATATTTCAACCAAAGAAAATCGGGTGGTTTTCAAAAATATTATCGCGATTTCATACTATTAAGAAGAATATAGAAAAATTTAAAACTTTTAATAAAATCTAAAAAATATTAGCCTAAAAATTTAAAAGTCTAGGAAAATATCTTAACCACGTTTATAAGGACAATTCCGTCTGTCTGTCCCTAGCATATCAATACAGAAAACACTAGGAAGGAAATGACCCCACAAATTAAAAAACCTGAAGTGTTGCATTTGCTTTTAGTGTTGCAAAACAATGCAATTTAATCTTAAATGCAAATTTATAAATATTGGACATACGAGTTCAGTACTTTGTTCAGGAAATAATTAATTCTAGCCACGTTAAAAATATTACTAATTATAATATCTATATATTATTTAAATGATATTAAATTCTGTGATTAAAGCTGTTAAGAGTAAAATTTTTATTTCGTTAATAGATGTAAAAATTACACTTAAAGTACGTCACACTATCGCCATTAACTCTGTAAATACAGAGCAAATAAGTGTTATTTTTCATACGGAATTTCACAAAAAAAGTCTACTAATTGTAAACAACAATGTAAAAGAGTTTTAAACTTATATGACTGACTGTCATTTAGGATCACAATTCAATGGTCCAATGAAGCAAACAACATAAAGATAACCCTTAATAAAACACTCTCACGGAAACCACATCTTGAGAGAATTGCCACCAAAACAACAAAAAGATTGTTTGTTTATATAAATCTGTTTTAGGATCTACTGGACATTCATCTTAGTACTACAACCTATAGTCCCTTATACATCGCTAACATAATGGTAAAAAAATCATTCAAAATGAATGTGGTCAGTTTTAATGGCTGTAATGTCTGGAAAACTAATTCAATTACTTTTAAGCTCGGCATCCAAATTTAAGTCACAGCTGGATTGATATTAGTGAATAATAGAACAGGGGAGAATAAATGACCCAAGATTTGAAACAATGAATTCGCCATAAATTCATTGATTTTGGTATGAAAAAATTAGTTCACAAGTGGATGAAAAAAATTCACAAATCCACATTATTATATATGTATATGGGTATACCTTCACAAATACCTTCACAAGCAATATTTTTTGGTCTGCAACGATTACCTCAAAAATAAAAGATAATTGCTTAAGCCTTCTCATTGGATAAAAGTACTTTACAATCTAGTATTAGAATAGATCTCACCACCTAAAGATTACGAGAGCTATGAAATTGATGCTTATCTAATCAAAAGAAGTACAATAATCCTTAATTTCAATATTTAGGCTTTCAAAAACCATTCGAATGAAGTCCTAAGCAAACGGACAAAAAATGAATACTCCATTGGCTTAACATCATAACTCAAAGTCAAGTAAAATAATCACTTATCCAATCTCAAGAAATATCAAATAAGTTATTTTCTAATTATTTTCAGTTTGCTGTAACCTAAGATAGGCTGTAATTATTTGGATCTCTCCGACACTAATTCCTTTTTAAATTAATGAAATGGATATCGAAAGCTCTTGGCAGACGAAGGCGTCAACACCTTAGTAGTATTATTATGACTTTATATAACAAATCCTAAACTGTGCTCAAATTTAATGAAAATCTAAAATATAAAATATATATTTTGCTCACATTGGATATTGGTTATAATTTTTCAAATATTTTTCAAACAGCTTCTTAGTCCAACTAACCAATACTTTTAATGCAATCTATAACTGGATGTCTTGAAACAACAAACACCTCACTTCTCGACAACAACCCAAGAACAATCGACGATGTTGCTACATCGTTTCTGTTACATCGGCAGCAACGTTACAAAGGAACGGTTAATCTCAAACATCGAACTTCTCACTATACCCGAAAATGTAACAATAGAACTCGAGG